>NC_061073.1:12730079-12961860 GCF_021917145.1 Hypomesus transpacificus
CCGGAACTTGAGTATTTGATAGTCGTATCGTGTAACTGGGTCATTGCTTCAAATGGGTGATCAATGGCTTAGAATTGGGGCCATTTGTTTCTGTCAGTTTAAGATTAAACAGGTTGGGGAAAGGTTAAATCAGATTTATAAAAATGTGAAATCCACCACTCTGCAGCCTGACCTTGAAGACAAAACACCCAGCCAGAAGGCCACACAAAACATTGTGAAGCAGAGCAAAACACAAAACACACTAGTTATTCACTGCAGGTAGTCAAGCTCCAGATGTATTTAGTAAGACACTTTTGACAGGACAATACCTTATACTGACACCACCACCAACTGCATTTCCATCCATGGATTGTGGGTTACAGGGCAATGAGTCTCTTCTCACGTCCAGTACTGTAAGCTCTAAGGAACTAATGCTTGTATCAATTCAGTTGTTTTGAGCGATAGAAAAACTTTCCAACTGAAAGAAAAGGGCGTTGAAAGCCTTAATTTGCCATGGCTCAATCCTCACATAAAACAGCAAGCAAGGGGCAAAAACCCAAAGCTGTCAAGTAAACAACCAACACTGAACATGTAGTGACACGCAGCAGTGCTCTGTCATTTGCTAGTCTTGTAAGGCATTCTGCTACTTTGGAAGAATTCTCCATTGTAAGCGTACAGCTTTTCTCTAACCGATGCTTCTCTCAGGAGCTGGGCTCTTTCACTTGAAAACATCTCTACAGGTGATATTCCATTAAAGAAACAAAGCAGTGGTAATGGACTTCAGTGGAACAAATTATGACATTTTTTGACTATTCCTTGACAACTGCAATTCCTTGCCCTGTGATTTCTTTTTTTGTATTGTCTTGATTACTATGTTCTACTTCATCTCCCTCCTCCGTCACCAATGAAAGTGTTAAGACCATGAAGAAAAATGTTAAAGAACTCCAGACATTTTAGACAGCATCATTTTCCCCTTTGTAACAAATATTTTCCTTCACCAAATTATTATTATGATGACAACAATAGTTATAGCTTTAGTTTCACAATCCAGTCCATTGTAATGTTTTTTTTTCATCCTTCTGTGTGTATGCTAAAGGTTCTATTTTTGGAAAATAACTTGTAGGAGCTCGAGAAGTATCTCTATGTAATATACATTGGATTTTATTTTATCCTATAGAATGCTCTACAGTATATTATTGTCTCTTTCACTTATATAGTACAGTACAGCATAATACACTTAAAACAAATATTTGCTGTTTTATAAATGTGATAAATGTATGCTTGATTACCTATTTTTGGGCATGGACCAAACACCATGATTGTGCTACTGAAAAAATGCCTCATAAAACAGAGCTTTCACTTACTGAAATTAGACAGGCTAAATATCGTAAAGTAAAATCATGAATCGGTCATGTTGACATGAAAGTGCAAATAACACAGAGGTATATTAGATACAGAAAGTGAGTGTCTGTGTTTGATGTGTAAGTGCTGTGTTATGTCTGGAGCAACAGCTGGGAATCCTATGAATGCTAAATAACATACTCATGAATCAATTAAAACAATAAATGTCCTCCCAGAGGTGAAAATGAAGAAAGATCGTTTTGAATTTATTTAGCTCTAAACAAAACCTGACAGACTCACTTACAAGGCACACAATCTTGTAAAACACCAAGCCAACTGCAACTAGCAGCTGCACATTTGAAGGTCAGGTCTTAAGAGGCGGAATCCTCCAAACTGTGCCAATTCATTAATCTAAGGCTCAATGCAGGAACAAAATGTATTTGGGTGATGAATGTCCAGATCAAAGGCTTATACATCCCCAAAGGCATGGAAATAAAAGTGGAGAACCCTCCCACACTGGAGCAGACAGAGGGCATGGTACCTGGGAGTCTTTCAAACAGTAGCTAGATGAAAGCTCTAAAGATGTATGACTATTTTACACAGGTATATGGCAACAGGTTTGCTTTTTCATTTCATTTAGTAAGCTACAATGATGTTGTGTAAAGTGTACCCTTCAGTTTTTGGGTTAGGGTTAGTAATGTTGTGTTTTAATAGTGTTTTTTAAAGACCTACTGTGGTCTTTAAACTAAAAGGTGGCATGGGTATACACATGTGTAAACTGCAGGTTGTCTGGGCCTTTGACAGACGTCTCAAATCTAAGAGCAGACTGTTACTGTTGCATATTCATATTAATGAGTGTAATTCATACCATAGTTTGGAAGAATAGCTGATTCTGATTGGATGAAGGGATGTATATTAACTACCTTTTCAGAGTTCCACGTTGGTGCACACGTCATATCCAAATAGGTAATGAAACAGTAAACAAATCCTATCCCCTTGCTACAATGCTATCATTTTGAAAAAAAGAAAATATCTGGGGATAGCCTATTTAAACATTGCTGGAGCAAAAAAGTTCTACAGCGTGTTACTTCATTTATTTACCACCAGATTGTAAACCCCCCCAAAAAAATGTGGCTTGAAAGATTTACTTGTGATCTAGCCATTCTGCATTTTTTAAGGGGCCTCGTTTTTAACTCCACAGACTACACTGACAGTAGACTGCTTGATTCAACCAGACAAGATAATGAAATCTGTGTTTTCCTTGCCAGATCCATTCTCTATAATTTAGTGTAACAATTTAGTTTCCGTCTATCCCTTTCAAACCACGTCACTAATGTTGCAGTGCTGTTCATGAAGGCACATGGGTCCAACCATCTGCTCGCGCCATCGTCCTGCCTGAGGCACCACTCATTTGAGCGACACTGCAAAATGTCTCTGTCCCTCCAGTTTATTTCTGTCCTTTCCAATCCGTCTTTCTATCCCCGCCTCGGTAGCTCACCAGACTGTTTTTTCTTCTTTCTTCTTCTTCTCCCAGTCAGATCCTCCAGGGACGCCCATGATGAAGGAGAGCAGAGGTCATGTTTCCCCGAGAGGAGCCCAGTTACCTGGAAATACATTTCTAGAATAATTTGAGTATGCAGGTTTCTCTGACCACCTCTCTGAGGTACTGGACGTCTGGGCTCTTGAGGGGATTACCTCTCAGCCATGTTCTCAGTCAGACTTACCTGAATTTTCCTTTAGCACTTTACCCATGGGCTTTCTTTTTTTAACCTTTCCTGCAATAAAGCCAAGGAGACAAAAATATGCTCAAGATGCAAATGGAAGCACACAAGTATACACACATTTTCAAGGATGAATGTATTATTTTAATGGCTTGCAGAACATCTCGTAGGTTGTTAAAAGCTACACACTACAACTTGCATGTAGAATTTACTGAAGTTACAGCCACGATATCTACATGAAATGAACTGATATGACATTGTTTTAAACGGTTTTCTTCTGAAAGGTGTATTGATCAGTAATGAACCTATGCCATAACAATGAACTCATGCACATTAAGAGAAGGTCTGCCACCCCACATTCAATGGACAAAACTGACTATTATTGTAATGTTTCCCATATCAATGTTTCAATAATATTCAGCCCTGGGAAATAATTGTTTCTTAGCTTTGTTCCAAATACACTTACTGACAACTAAATCCCCCAAAATTCCTTTAATTGTAGCGGGCTGTGCTTGTTTGAAAATAGACCGTTTTTGATACTCAGAATATTGAGTAAAAGGGACACCTCCTTGATATTGGTTTAGGAACCAAGGACACACATGCACACTGGAAGACAGTCTGTGATGTAGACAGACAAGGCTGCAACGTGTAGCGAGGCTACAGGTGTATTTCATGCTCGAGACCTGTCTCGGAAAGAGGAATATTTTCTGGTATGACTCTAGGTTTTTGAAGGCTTTATAGCAGGAGCTGTCCTTCAGGTAAATATGAAATGTGTGTGTATATTGTCCTCAGACTCTTCTTCTCTATACTTAGTGCCTCATCCTCTTTCACCAAGTGCAAAGATGGCTAATGGACTTCACACAGGCTTGTACATAGTAGATGGTCGTATTCACAGGTCCACAAGTCTCCTTAGTCATTTTGACCCATGCCAGAATGCAGCCCTAACCAGAGGCATGATGCCATAGGTGTTGGCACCTTCCTAAGGTGTAGGGCATGTGACGGATTCTTGCTTTCATTCATACAGTCGTGTCAGGAAGCACTAGGGCAGGAACCTGTATAATTTTCACATCCTATTTTCTGGGCATGAATTCAAAGTCTGGCTATTGCTAATGATTTAATGGAATGGCGAGCAAGGGTCCGCACAGAATCACTAAAAGTAAGTGGAATAGAGAAAGTTTATTGTGTTCATTGTTCCATGTGCAGCTAAAGCTCGTGTGCATGGTGTTTATGCTGTAGGAAGAGGGAGCCGTCCACGCTGGGACTGAGGCTCCATGGCATTGTCTGACCAAATCTAATTAGCTGATGCATTTCAGTCAATCAGAATTTTGAGAACTATCTATCATACTCAAGGGGACAAACAAAATACAGTAATCAAGTAAATGAAACCCCCAGAGTGCCTCTGGTTCAGGATAGATCATTTCCGCTCAATTATTAATTTATTTTGTGTTCACCGCTCTTTATCACGGGGATCTGCTCTTCAAATAGCCAGACGCTACAATAATAAGATGGAGGCAAGATGCTGAGACAGTGGCTCTGAAATACAGCGTGCAAGGTCCTTTAAGTTCCATGCTGATATGTCATGTATCCTACAGTGTTATGGGAAAATGTAATCAGGGAACCCAATAATCATTGTTTGATGTGCACACGTTCATATCAGACACTATCCCTTTGAAGGGCACTCATTTTTCACCTTTTTTATCTGTATTTTGGTTCGCGTCAGAAGTAACCTACTGGTGTAAATCATCCCCCCTCACTGTGTTGTGGGAGTTGTGAAACTCAGTTATGACAGTTTATCCTCTACCCTCAGCAGAAATTGAATCCATTCCTTCTTACAAAATATCCAACACTTCAGCCTGGTTGTTTCTTCAAACAGTCAAAAACAGGATTTACATGTTTTGGTGAGCAGAGAGGAAAATCAGGATTAAATCAAGATAAGCTCATTAACGAATGTGAGCTGTAGATTTGTAATAAGATTGATAGAGGCTAAGGCTGAGCCGCGTCTTGACTCGGTTTGGGCGGCATCCCAGGGATTTCAAACGTACCTCCACTAGATACACCAGGTGATTAGTTACACCAACTGTGTATCTATTCTGAGTGAGCACTTTGGCCCCACAACAGACTCCCACCCTTATGTCACACAGATGTATTAGCTGTTGAAACCCCAAATCAACCCACTGGTCCATTACTGTGAAGACTCAGATTAGCTTTAGCTGCCACCAGCAGTTTATTGCACACTAGGATAATGTGGTAAACAAAGATAGTTTGCATGAAAAATGCTATGACTACGGATTATAGATGTTTTTGACAAAGTGAATGTACAGTTGCATGCCCTAATGATGCATTGATATACTGTATGTCAGACTCTACATATACACATGCCCTGCTATTGGACACTTTCATCTTCTCAAGCAAATTGATGGGTTGAAAAAGATTGTAATTGTCTTTTTTAAAGCAGAACCAAAGAATGAATCTCTGTTGAGCAGCAGCATACATCATGCGTACATTGTCATTCACCTGCCCTATAAACCCACACTGACAGGCACTACAAGAAGTATTTCTTGAAAGAGGCCTCCATATTCCTGTAAATAACAAAAGCTAGACTACCATGGCACGTTGACCTGTCTTGACAGGGCTGTGTTGACATCTCAATACTGTTCATGCAGCTGGTAAATAATTGAAACGGACTGATACTCGGTCATTGCAATGATTTGAGATTGCTTGTATGAATCATTGCTTATCTCCATAACAAAATGAGTCCTTCTGCTAATGCTGTGTATGTGCACACCACACACTCTATCAGCTCCCCTACAGGTCACTTAGCCTTCGAGGGTGTCGGCATATATTATTTATTTTATCTAAATAATGCAGGTTCATGGTGCAGGAATGGTAGAATAGAGAGAGCCCAGAGAGGATGCAAGGCTGGATGATAAAGACGAGGCTTTGGGCCAAGATAGGGATTGCAGAAAACAACATTACAGCTGATTGCATCCGTGGGGGTATACCTACTGAAGTGATTTGTGATGAATCTACTGGACGTTGATGACTCAAATATTGTCCCAACGTATGGCTGAGCACATCAGTATCAGTATTCAGTCACTGTCATTTTCTTGAAAGTTTGGGGTTATTGTCAATTATTATGCATTAAGTTATGCATTAAGCATTAAGTTTAACAATGTCAGTCATGATCTGCTTCTACTACAGCCATTTTGATTTATCTATACGTGCTTTTAGCATTATCTCACTAACCCACCTCATTAATTAACCATAATTCTCTAGTTTATGTTATTTACTTTAGTCTCTCCTGAGGCAAACGTCTCCTCTCTGTGGAATGAACCAGTGTTTGGAAAAGAGAGTACAGCAAGTGAATAAAAGGCACCTTGGGACTTGATGAAAGAAAGCGAACACTCCATTTCATCTAATAT
Source organism: Hypomesus transpacificus (assembly GCF_021917145.1). Classification (NCBI taxonomy): domain Eukaryota; kingdom Metazoa; phylum Chordata; class Actinopteri; order Osmeriformes; family Osmeridae; genus Hypomesus; species Hypomesus transpacificus. Next base: position 12,736,543 of record NC_061073.1, read on the forward strand.
AGATAATGAATAGACATCAACATGATAAGTCTTGGAGTTTGACTTACATCCCCAAAAGCTATACTGCTAGTACAGGGGACTAGATGTAAATGAATTCCTGGGGTGAATTGTAGATATATACATTTTTATAAATTGGAAGAAGCTGTCGTCACTTTTGATCTATATTTCGGAGTGCTGTTGGAGACAGAACCTTCTGCAATACATATTACAGTAAGGTGGTTTTATGTAAATCCCTCCTTAAAAAATAAACATAATATTCCTGAAATAAATTGTATATTGTATGCATATGAATGATTTACATGATCCTGCAAACTTTGAGCTAATCACAGCAATCAAATGAAGCCATTTCAACCAATGCCCCCCCCTTTAAAACCTGGTATCTTGTCAGGCAGACAAACATATGTAATTTTAGGTGTACTAGATCATGGCTGCTAAAAGGAAGGGCATTTTTGCTCAGATATATACTGCATGAGCTAACAACTCGAAGTGAGACTCGAAGGCCATTTTAATGTATTATGTCACCACTATTATCAGTCAAAGAGCAGGAGTTTGTCACACTTTCAGCAGTTTTTGGGGGATAAAGGATGAAAAACTGAGATACCATCAAAATTTAACTGACTACAGTATGCAGTATGTCTTAAGACTTCAAAAACAAACTGGTCAATATAAGTACAATTTATTGTGGTTTTGAGCATTTTATAAAATCAGAATCAGAATCAGAATGGGATTTATTTGCCATGAAAGTTTGCACTGACAAGGAATTTGCTTTGGCAGGAAGGTGCATACAATAAATATCCATGTATATATATATATTAACACAGAAGCGTAACCATGGTTGTTAACCACAATTGTGCATAAAACTGCTGTGATGGCTGCTTTTGGACTGTTGTTTGACCTAGGTTCTCGTCCTACATATGAACAATTCAATAACCTTTAGTAAAAAAAATGACAGGACGTGGACAAAAAGTTTGTTTGCCTACACACAAGGCACTAACTGCTTAAGCAGTGTATGAATGAATCTCAGTACATCTTTGTTTATTGTACAAAGGTTTCCGGCTGTTTCTCAGATTTATTTACACAGAGTTTGAACCCAGGAGTTCCAAAGTCCCAAAAATGTATACAAAAGGGGTTACTTTGATTTTATATAACCATTGCTCATGTCCTGCTTGTTTGCCCCATTATTGATCTGAACGCATTTGGACCATCCGAAGCACACTAATGGAGGAACTCCACTCCATTGGGTGATGGGTTCATACCCAGTACAGATGTTTTATATTATCTTTATTGATGTTTTAATGTTTAAATGTCCTTTAAGATGTCCCTTTCATATACTTTGTGTAAAATGAGTCCAATAGTTTTGAGTGAACAATTTATTTGAATATCTTTAACGTACAGTACAAAGTATTGTACTGTACTCCACTTTGGTTAGAATAGGTTATAGGGTTGAAACAGGTTTTATGTGCATTAGGGTTAGTATAGTGTACTATTTATTGTTATCTGTAATTTAGGAAGTTTAGTATTAGGGTTAGTATAGTCGATTATTTATTGCTATCTGTATATTTAGGAAGTTTCACTTATTTAAGTTCAGCATAGATGTAAATTATGTTCCGTGTACTTATATGTTATGTTATGCCAGGTGCTTGCGTTGTCTTGTCTTAAGAATTTCAGTGCCCAGTCTAACTTTGTGTTGTTCTGTGTACCTGACAAATAAAAGACTTGAACAAAGTGCAATTGTGAGTTTGCCCTACAGAGCAGGAAGGAATGAAAAAGGTGAACAAGTGACAATGTAATAAACTCCACAAAGCAAACATGTACAAACCTAGCTGGCAGGCTTGGAATCCAAGGGCATTTAAGGGCATCTAACCAAAAACGGAAACCAAAAAGTGACAAAAAACAGGCAGGTCTGAACAGGAATGTAACACAGGTAAACTTTGGAAAGGTAGAGGAAAAATAAAGGAGCATTAAGGGTACAGAGTCAGGGTACAGAGTCAGGTTACAGAGTCAGGGTACAGAGTCAGGGTACAGAGTCAGGGTATAGAGTCAGGGTACAGAGTCAGGGTACAGAGTCAGGTTACAGAGTCAGGGTTCAGAGTGTTGGTAAACACTCTGCAGTCCAGGTGTCAACGAAAATGACCTCTGAAAGATTATATTGTTTTATATAAACGTTCAGATATATAAAAACATTAAGATGTATACATACCTCTGATATGTTCTGTGAGCACAATATATTCCATAACATTTAAATCTCCTGTTGATTTGAAAAATAGTAAATGGATGTGCAAAACCACCAATGATTGTGTGTCCATTTCAACAAACATTTATGGTTGATTAATGTTATTGACGAGGCATAGACAAGGAGCTTGTTTACATGTGCAGTGTTTATAAAGCGTAAAGAAAAAAGAAGTACAGAGATCTCCAGCTTTTTATGTGCGCATAAGTTATTTCATGGATTGTTTACAAAGATGTTAATACTTTTACCGTCAGGAATTCCGAAAAGTTAGAGCACCACATAATTTCTTTAGTCATGATGCCCCTACAACCATATAAACTGAGATGACCTCAAGCTTATGAAGTAAACATGTGAGTGTACAAGAGGCTCCTTGGATCTTACAGAACTATTGCTTATATTCTGCTTGTTATTCAAATTATTGATCTGATATGAGCACTGGTGCTTGGCACCAACCAAAGCACACTAATTGAGGAACTCCGCTCCACTGGGTGACGGCTCCATGCCCATTACCTGCTATTTTTTATTAATACAATATCTTTAGAGTAGCAGTTTAAATGGAAACTACTGTTTACATGCCTTTTCAAATGTCCCTTTTCAGTTATTTGATTGTTTTGAATTTATTTGCTTTTTTACTGAATTTATATGGGGGGTGTGGGGGTATTATAAATGTAAAAAAGGCACTGAATGTATTAATTGCTTTCATAATGGATGCTTGCTTAAGTTGATCATTGTAAAAGGCTCATCTATCCCTTGATAATGTGAAATGAGTGATGCAAACAATGATAGATGAGTTCTAATGAAGTGGCTGCTTGATGATTATTGACAGAATCAAACATGTTTGTCATTGGGGTTTCTTTGGTAGATCAAAAACAACCTCTAACACAAACAAAGCTTTACTTTCTGCATTACAAACTCAAGCCATGTTGTGGCTTGTCTGTTCACTGGCTTTTGGTACAAATCAGCCATGTCCCACTTTCACTCACTTTGGTTTCAGTGATGTGTGCAGCCTTCCTATCGTTGCAGCAGTCCAGATGTCTAACTATAGCTAAACAACCCACCAGGACGCTGGTGCTTCATAGGGAAGAGCTTCCTCTGAGGCCTTATCTGTCCAGGACCAGGTGGCACAGAGAACCAGAGGGAGAAGGGGGCTGGCAGACGGGTGAACACACAGACGAGACCTGTTAAAGACAAGTCTGCAAACCATCAATGAGTGGTATGAAAGGTTTCTTGTTCAAAAACAGAGTGAGTTACAGAGATACATAATGACTACTGGGAGGATGGAAACATACTGTACACATGCACACACAACACACACAGTGTCCACACACAGTCATACGTGATCAGTAAGAGATCTTTTTTTGTCCACACATGCTTATTTTCTTTGCCAAGTCAGTGGAGAAGTGGATTCTTTTTTCCGTCCTAGATATCATCTGACTTTCCAGATCCAGCTGCATGGTGTTTAAAGCCAGCTGTTCTCAGTTCATAGAAGCAGATGCTGTATTTACACATTCTAATTATATATATTTTTGTTCTGCTCAAATATTTTAGTAATGCCAGCAACTGAATAATAACAGTGAATTTTCATCAGGGATTATTTCTTGGTTTTACTACTTAAATTCTTAAATGGATTGAAATTAGTATGTGCACTTGAAGAAAATTACATCAATGTATTTTATTTATCAATACAAAATACATTTTGGAGAGATTGGCAGATAGCAGAGAGAGGACATAGGACAGATGGATACTACATTGTGAAGTAAAACATGAAAAAATTCATCCTTAAACATACTTGTTCTGGTCACATTTAAGGGTTTATATAAACACGTTATCTACACATAGTTTACTCAACACACACACAATATGACATCATAGATCTACTGTGTTCAGAACAATGACATTTTGATAACTGTAAATTAACTATTTGTTCCACATCTTAATGTACCAGTGTTTTGGGTATACAGGTGACTATAGGTTTACGATAAAAAGTTATTTTTCTGGGTGGATAATCCAGTCAGATATTTTTAAGGATTGTTTAAAGTGTATGTTGTATTTACCTTGGAATTAGTGGTACTCATGAACACACCTACAGTGTGGTGAATGGAGTTTTGGTCTTTGGACTTCAGCCATAATACATATCTGACAAATGGCCTGCAGTGTGGTAATGTAATAATAGCCCTCTCCCCTCACAACACATTGATGGCAAGATTAATTGGTGGGCAATATATTATTAGCCTACCAATTACAAACATATATCATTTGTTTGTTGCTCATTTCTTCCTCCCCTGAAAGTCAAAACAGAAATTGTGTAACAGAGCTCTGATCATTTTTAACTCACACCATTTGTAAGTGCAAGCCAGCACTTAGTCATTTCTTGCTTTCAGACTGTTTACAACTCTCCTCATTTTTCATTAATCTCTCACAGTCTCTGGGCTTACAGGCAGTTTGGCACATCTATGATATAGCTCTTTCTGAAAACATTTTTGGTCATAGTTATAGATGGATCAATTTTTTATTTGCATGTCAATTTTTGTCACCGGCACGTAATGGATGTGGGAAACTTAGTTCAAGAACAAAATGCATAACCTGAAGTACTCGCCTCCTTTTTCTTTGTCATTAGTTCTCTTATCACTAGTCCACATATATCCTGGACATTAAAGAGCAGAATACCACAGCCAGCACTGTGTATCTCCACACTTTCACAGATCTATGCATTAAAAAGGATTTTGTTGAGGGCAATTATTACCGGTAGTGGCATATGTTAGAGAGCCAGATGAAGTGGAACGGAAACTTTGGACAACACAGCCTGGCTGGAATAAGCTGGAGGGAGGATTTTGCCATGGCTGCAGAGAAAGATGGTGAAGGAGGGAGGGAGAAAGAGAGAGTTGCATTTCAAGCCTTTAAACAGAGTGCTTTTCAGGGCAAGCCCTTTATCGGTAATGTACAGGGCAAGACCACATCCAACTCATTGATGGACAGCAGTAGCAGCAACAGGAACAAGCTGCCAAGACCAAATTTAATATCACTGGAATGTGACTGAAATACATGTTTTCCACTACATTGATGATATAAAAAGAGACCAAAGTATCTGCCATAGTATTACCATGTATGGCATTTAAGAACTGCACATGCACCTACAACCATTAGCTACAGATTTCACATACTGTAGCATCCACAAAGAGTCACGTTACAGATTTTTCCAGCACCAGGGACAGTGGCCCAAGGAGCGTCATGGCCTGCTCATTGGCCACGTCTTCAGGCTTAACACTCCATCCTCCGCTGATGAACAGCACGGCTGCCACTCAGCCAATTAGCAGCACATCCCTCCACAAAGCAGAGCCGACACAGCTCCAAGGGAGCGAGAAAGGCCTCGAGCTACTGGGGCGGGAGGCATCTTGGCTCCGGCACCAGAAATGTTAAAAGACTTGTTCTGTTTTGTAGTTCACTAACCGGCCTGCGCTGCTAGTCTGGGCGAAGCATGGCTCCCTGTAAGAGAAGCCCTCAGTGGAGGTTGACTCCTGTTCTGTTTTGAACAGGCCTACCTTTATGAATTATGCACTTGGAGTTCACACATCTGAAGACACAGCAACATCTAGAACTGATTTGACTGCCTCGAGTGGTACCACAACCATTCTGGTAGACATTGATCACTTCTCCAAGGGCTGCAAATTCATCCACCCAAAAGGTGTCTCCACCACAGACTTTGACACAGCAGAGGCCTCGTTTCATCACGTGTTCCAGACACACTGACCTTCTGCCCCTAAATTAATTATTGCCCTCAAATCACTTTTCACACTTGGAGGGCAAATGTCATCCTAACATTAGGATACCACCCCCAATCCGACAGTTAAACTGAACGAAAAAGAGTTGAGCAAGTTCCTGCCCTGGCTCAGAACTCCCTGACTATCTCCTCCACTGGTCTCTCTCCCTTCCAAGTTATCAGCCTCCCCAGTTTCTGTGGACCGACATACTCTTGGATGGCCCCCAGTGAATGACTGGCATAACATTGTAGAGTAATGGTGGGCAGCACACGTCCTGCTCCAGTGCTATCAATCCCAGGCAGCATGTGGATATCCACCCTCAATCTCCATCTCCGTTTTCCAATCACTCCCTGTACATGGATCCCCCCTCCGAACGCAGCCACAACGCTGCCAAGTCTTGTTTTCTTCTGTCTTTCTTTTTACTTTTGAACCTGTCTTCTCATGAAAATGTCTGAGTAGAAATGGTTAAGTTACACTGCTCAAGACCTCCAAAGATGCCCAAAGTCTTTCAGACAAACCTAATTGTTACATTGTTGGACTAATCTTTGGTGGCCAAGCCGCGAAGCGCGAAGCCACCTTAAGTGTTTCTACGTATTCTTATTATTATTATTATTATTACACATCTTCTTCTGCCATGGGAGTCTATGGCAGCCCCTAGAACCAATTGGTCAGAAGTTGTGAATTTTGGCACACTATTTGGGACCATTCCCCTCATCAATTTCACCAAGTTTCATGTCTCCCATTCCAACCATCTAGCGCCACCAATGGGTCAAAGTTGAAGGTGTGTTTACACATGTTACTTTTGAACCATATGCCCCATTGTCCAAAATGAGGTATCGTTGGATTTCCTGGATCAAGACGAGTTCAACGCACTCTATGACATTATACCCAGTTCTATAGATTCTCAGCTATTGTTAATGTAAAGGAAAAGCGTTTTTTCGCTACTCCTCCTACAATTCTTGTCGAATCTTCTTCAAAATTGCCACAGATGATCTTCAGACCAAGCCTCACAAAAATTATCCCCTGGAGCTTTGATTTTCGCAACCGTTTGTTATATACAGCCACATCAAATTGATGTGGCTGAATTGATGTGGCCGCCATTTTGAATATAACGTTTTTTCGCTACCTCTCCTATAAGGTTTGTCCAATCTTCACCAAATTTGGCACAGATCATCTTCAGACCAAGCCACACAAAAGAAATCACATGTTTTTTAGACTTTCTACACTCGACTGGAACAGCCAATCAAAGTCATCAGCCAATCAAAATCGTCAACCAAGCCACCATAAAAGAAGTGAGGTCATATCTCAGCACCTCTTTACTGCATTGACAACAAATTTGGTACAGGGACGAGGGACCCTGTTCTAAAGAAGTCCAAAATAGGTCATGCCATTTCACCTCTAGGTGGCGCTGCAATAGGCAAACATTTTCAGACCAAGCCTCACAAAAGACATCACATGGCGTTTTGATTTCTGCAACCGTTTGTTAGTTACAGCCAATCAAATTGAGCAACTGATCTGGAAAAAGGAAGTGAGGTAATATCTTAGCCAAGCTTTGATGCATTGACTCCAAACTTGGTGTATGGACTCAAGGCCCTCTTATTAAGAGGTTTGAGACAGGTAGTGTCATTTGACCTCTAGGGGGCATTACAATAGGTAGGATTGTGTTTTGACCAATAACTGTTGATTTGTTTGGCGTATTTAAGCAATTCCTATGTCTCGTGATATCTTAGGAGATCCCGCGTCTGATGCATGTTAACGCGTGATACCAGACGAATGGATGAGGCCGCCATTTTGAATGAATGAATAAAACTTTTTTCCTTACTCCTACACAATGTATCCAATATTCACCAGATTTGGCACAGATTATCTTCAGACCACAATCACCTTGCCATGTAAAAATATGACTGAATTACAGCTGTTTAAACTCGGGCCAAATCTGACCATGCGTGCCACAGGAGAAACGGCTTCCTTTTTGTATTCAGTAACTGTACACAGCAATTCCCAGTGCTGATAATGGCTCACTGGGATAGACTGGCTCCGTTGAAGTGCAAGGTCGTAGGTTCGAATCCAGGCAAAGTCTCAGGCATGTCATGATACTGGTTTATCTGTTTAGTGAAGCCAGGTATGTGACAGTAGCTGTCGAGCAGTATAATCATAATGGCCACGATAATGTTTCATTCTCAGGGGATTTATACTCATGAAGAATCCGATTTATTGTGCTTTGTAGATATAGTGAATCTACATCTAGCCAGTGCATCGGATTTCTTGCATCATAACTTCTGAACAGATTTGTCATAAATCACAAGATTGGTCTCTTCTGATTCTACGTGGCATACCAAGTCGAAATATATCACATTGTCCCGTGTCCACCATTTTGGGCGTCGGCCATTTGGAATTTTCATAAAAACATACTTTTTTGAACTCCTCGTTTGCCGTTGCTCCTATTTTCATGGACATGTAATCAAATCATTTTCAGACTACAATCACCTCGATTTGTCAAAATATGACTGAATTACAACTTTTTATACTTGGTTCAAATCTGACAACGCTTCCCACAGGAAAAACGGCTTACTTTTTTTTACATAGTAACTGAACACAGTAATTCCTTGCACTGAGAATAGCTCACTGGGATAAGACGGGTTCCTCTGAAGTGTAAGGTCATAGGTTTGAATCCAGCCAAAGTCATCACGCATGTCATGATACTTGTTTATCTGTTTGGTGAAGCCAGGTATGCCACAGTAGCTGTCTAACAGTATAATCATAATGGTAACGATAATGTTTCAATCTCAGGAGATCTATACTCAAGAAGAGTCAGATTTATTGTGCTTTACAGATATGTGTCCTCTAACCTCTAGGGGGACGATCCCATGTCTGACACATGTTAACTTGTGATACCAGCCAAATTTATGCCGCCATTTTCATTAATTAATAAAACGTTTTTGTCCTACTCAAAATGTATCAAATATTCACCAACTTTTACACAGATTATCTTCAGACCACAATCACATTGACATATCAAAATAGGACTGAATTACAGCTGTTTAAACTTGGGACAAATCTGACAACCGCTTGCCACAGGAAAAATTCTTTATATTTTTACGCAGTCACTGAAAGCTGATTTCCAGCACTGAGAATAGCTCACTAGGATAAATTGGTGTCCTGGCAACGTCAGAGGTTCAAATCCAGCCAAAGCTGACAAGCTTGTCATGTCTCTGATTCTCTGTTTAGCGAGACTATAAGCCACTGCAAAGAAAGCCAGGTAAACCGCAGTCACTAGATGTCGAAAGTTTCTTCTGGGTCATCTGACCTGCTTGGCCACCACATTGCTGCTTGCAGCTATGTTTTATCTTTGTTTTCCTCAAACCTGATGTAGAACAGACCATTTGGACAAACAAAAGATAAGTGCATAACAACAACATTGGTTACAGGGTGATCTTAATTACTGTCTTGATGCATTTCCATTGAATGGTGTCATCACGTTGCTGTCAAACTGGCACTATATCTATTTGTTCTCTCCCATCAAATTGCGAGTCTGCCTTTGAGTATTTTTTTCTTCTTCTCCGATGTATCTCGAAGATGGATTTATTCCAGGTCTTTTTTCACACAATTAGAAAGGACTAATTACTCCCAGACTCTGTCTGGTATAAACTCATTACCCCTCTCTTAATGAGCATGGAGAAAATCTCTCAGAGCTTCCCTCTTTTATACCTCGCCTTGCTTCTGGCACATCTTAACACATAATATAATACAAGAAATGTAATGGCCATATGCTCAAATACAGTTGTGTGTATTTGTATGTGTGTGGGTACTGCAGCCTGTAGAAATGAATTGTCCATTGGGCTTGATTCCAAGATTGATGAATTAAAAGCACATGTGACAAACAGGACTGATGGCACTGCAGAAAGACAAGGAAGAGAGATTACCAGTGTGTCAGCAGGGTTGTATAACGACATGTAAATCTGCTTGCTAAGAAGAGGAATACAAGTGTGCACAGGGTACACTTCAGTGGTGATCTGTGCTTTCTGTCACCAAAGGCTACTGCAGAAAGACACTGTATTTTACAATGAAAGAGATACACACAATGGGACACAATGCGCTGGCATGGATCATGAGTTTCTCTATCCCTCGAAGAGGTATGAAGAGAAGTGACCGTGGTAATGGCCTGTTAGGGAGTCACCATTGGAACCACGGACCATGGCCATACATTTGAAGAGACTGCTGTTCTGAATAATAATTATGACACGCTTGACCTTGATCAAACGGAATGAGGTTGGCATCAGTCAAGCCATTTTTAGTAGAACCGTGTGCATTGGCTGTGTTTGTGTATGTCTGATAGACATAACGATGCAGTAGCACCATGTCAAGTTCTCAGTTACATGGATCGGTGATCCTATCCATGATCCTGTTCCTGTGTTCATGGTTTCACTGGACCTTGATGCCGATGCCGTTGTCGATTGAGAAGTGAAAAGTTGAAAAGTAAGACCCAAGTAGATTCCCATTCATTTTTGTTTCTGGATCAGGAAACAGTACAGTAATTGAGAAGCAGATGTCGGGTGTCTTACGTAACATTTTAACACTCCACATCACCAACAGACAGAGTCAGGCAAACACTTACATACTCCATTCAAGCGCTAACACACAGTCTGTGGAACTGTAAACTGAGATGTCTGAAGTACAGGTTCTATTGCAGGAGAATGAGGCAGGTGTACTTAGTGTGGAACTGGTGAGGCAGGTGTTCTTAGTGGTGGTTACCAGCGTCTGGATGACAACAAGCCTCACTGCTGTGATTATAGCAACTCAGGAGCACAGACCGTATGTACTTTATAATGATGTATGCATACTTAACAACTTTTGGATGAATACGATGTGGCTGACAAACAAGATGTTTTCTGTAAATTCATTCATTCTTTCTCTGTCTCTGTGAATTTGATATGTCCATCCAGGTACATCCAGGTACTTCTGTACAACACACGATGCAACTTGATTGCTGCAGCATGTATGATAAATGTACATAACATGTCATGCATGTCAGAATAAAATTGGTTTTATTGTTAAAGTTGCTGATGTAAAAAATATATAATACATGTTGGATGTCCCTTTAGTTGGCAAAATATTAATTCAGGCCATTGCTGAATTGATGCTTTGCCAGTAAAGATTTTATTAAATTAAAAAGCTAAAGAAAAACATGAGGCCATAAAGATGTTGCTGATCAAAGGCGTTGGTACTTAAACCATTTTTACATTGTTTATATAGGATAGGACATACTATGAGGAGATTGCTGAAGTTACTGTTATGCCTACTAACTGACATCTATAATTCATATTCAATAACTAGAGACAATCTCGGTATCATATTAACATGCAGTATGTTGATTGGTCAGAGAAACTACAGGTACACATGTTCACCCATAGGAGAGGTGACAGGATGATCTGTGTCAGATCAGGATAGTTTACCCAGCTGAAGGAACGTGCCCAACATGAAGACAATAGTGACAGGAAATATACATGATGGCTCCCCAAGTTTGTATTGAGCTCCCCAACTGCATTTTTTTTGTAACTCAGATTTTGGCCCCAGGTTAGAACCCACTCACCTCTGTATATTTACACAAGATTCATATTTTAACTGAGAAACTCACTTGCTCATAGCTTTTTTTTTCTCAAACTAGACTTTAAAACAAATACTCCCCTATATTGCAAATAATATCCCTATAAAAAAAAATCTGTACAATGAGAGACAGGGAAATAAACTCAAGCCTGGGGGTTTTGCAGTCTTGCATGAATCTATTACTTTTAAAGTACTGCTGTAAACCAGATACAGTGTGGTTTGCCAGCAGTAGCAGACTATATTGTGGGTCAGTTCTTTTGATTTGTTTGGGTTGGCTGGATGTTGATACAATATTCTGTGACTTATTTGAGGCAGTCCAAAGTTGACATCAGATTAATGTGTCATGAGCCTCATCATGTGAGCATCAATGGTTCTTGTTGTCATATTACCCACTTACAGGGTTTTATTAGCTGATCAAGGTCCTTAAATCACCTTCATTGTACAGCACATCCCATCCTCCCTTTCCCCTGGTTGGTCACCTCATCCATAGGCAGATGCACGACCTCTGACCTCTGCAGATCCAGTCACATTAACTCAACTCCAGCCTACACATACTGTATCTCCTTGACCCCTCAGACACATATGCTGGAGGAAATAATATTTAACTGAAATAATATTTCAACCATATATTATGTCAACACATATGCATCCTAGCATGAAAAAAAAGCAGTGCCCAATGTTATGTACTTTACCAGTTGCTACTTAATATACTTTAAGTTTATTGGAAATCTTTTTACACACTTTATTCTGCCATAGTACTTGGGCAGCTCATCACGTCATCAGCTGATGTCACTCACACAATCAACCACAGGTGTGCTAATTGAGGGTCCATGCCTCCCCCTTCAGAGGACTCGAATAGTGCATGTATTAATAGACCCGGACACACATGCTCACACATCATACATTGCTGTGAACCTGTATATGATGTAATTTCTGACACCCTCCTCCTTCGCCAGCTCCTCCATACTGTAGTCTTTATTTTCACAACAAAATGTTGTTAATGTTATGTGAAGCATAACTACTTGATTGAAACTATTCCTGTCCACCGGGGAATCTTATATTCTATGCACCCCGCATGGTTATTGTATGTACTTGTGGTAAGCTAGCTATGCTCCAAGGTAGGGAGTTTCCCCTTAGATTCACCCACACTGCCAAAGACAAACCTATTTCCATTGGAATTAATGGTTAAATCAATATGTGACTTGACAAAAATGTATCAATGTTTAAATTCATGTTTGTCTTAGAACTGCCATTAGAGATTTTTTTTTTTTATAGAATTCTTACATGTATTACATTTACATATTTTGTAAATTATTAACTATTGACTAAAACTAGAAAGTTTGATCATATAACATTGACTCTTATCTCTTTACACTGGCTCCCTATCCAAGCCAGAGCTGATTTCAAAGTTCTACTACTAACTTACAAATCTCTGCATGGATTGGCACCACTGTACCTCTCCGGTCTCCTTGCACCCTATTGCCCCGCAAGGTCTCTAAGATCTCAAAATGCCGGCTATCTGGTAATACCCAAAGTTAAGAAAAAAACTGCTGGAGGTAGGGCGTTCTCATATAGAGCACCTCTTCTTTGGAACAAATTACCCATCTCAATTAAGGAAGCTGATACTGTCTCGACATTTAAAACTAGATTAAAAACGTTCTTGTTTAGTCAATTCTATGATTGTTAAAGGGAAGTATGTGTGTACTTTCTATGTAAACCTGGGATGTGTGCTTGCCTATGTGTGTATCACATGTAACTTTTAAATTTTAATTATAGCTTATGTTCACATTGCCCAGCTAGATGTTACAAATAAAGTAAACCTGTTACTGTATATTGTTAGTATTATTATTATTATAGTTCCGTTGCTGTATATTGTTACTGTTATAGTTTTTATTACTAGTTGGAGACAACGGGGGACTGGCTGTTTTCATCCTTATTCGTATAAGTATAACCTACTTTAGAGTTCTTTCCCCTGGAACAGATTTCATGTTCCAACTGAGGGGGGCTGTCGTTGTTTTGGTGTGTGGGGCTGCATCAAATACCTTTTTTGCTCTGTTAAATTGCTGCACTAGTCCACACTTGACCGGTGGGGATCTCATTCTATTTTGACTGTAACTGTTAGCTGCTCCTGGCATTCTCTAATCCCTGCTCTCCTCTCTGTCCCCCCCCCACACATTCCCTGTGGTGTGGGGGGTTTGAGCTGTCAGGACCTGCTTGGTCGTCGGTCTGCCAACGCTGAACCAGGTCGTCACCCGGAATCCAGTCTCCATGACGGCCAACAGCGAGTTTCCCGGTCCCATCCAACGTCTATAAAGCCGAACAATGGATTTTGGTGTTTCAAAACCCATTGACACTGTATGACTATGTTTAGCTTGTGTTCTGCTCCTCTCTCTTACCAACCGTCTCTGGAGGAGGGGATCCCTCTCTGAATTGCTCCTCCCAAGGTTTCTTCCATTTTTTCTCCCGGTGGGAGTTTTTCTGGGAGTTTTTCCTTGTCTTCCTTGAGGGTTTAGGTTGGTTGAGGGGCAGTTCTATGGGCGCATGTGAAGCCCTCTGTGACATGCTTGCGTGTAAAAAGGGCTATACAAATAAATTTGATTTGATTTGATTTGATATTTTTGTCCTATTAAAGGTGTTCATAAACTCTTCTTTCCCCCAACCCTTACCCAAATCAGGTCCCCTAATTATGTAAAAATTGCTAACAATAGACTTCCAGAGATTATCTGGAATTAAAATATGATTTTGAGATTAATTGAAGGCTTATAAACCATGGTGTGAGAATTGAGAGCAACCATTATCCGGGTCCACCGAAAATAAAGTGTCCGGATATCAGCACTTACAAAGCACATCAGAATTGACTGTTGATTGGAAGTGGTTTAAGGAAAGGGGAAGTTTTACCAATTACTACAGAAACATATAGCCACAGTAAAATGTATGAGGCATACAATTATTTTAAATAAAAATGCACATTACAAATAACTCAACAGATTGTGCTACAATTAAAATGAATAATGGCCATCATTTTTCACACGTTTCTGGTTTGTATCAATTTCGGTAATATGACTTTTGACAAAAAAAGGTGATAGTGTTAATTCCATAATTATTTCCCACGTAGACTCAACCATTTACAAGAGCATTACTCATGATAAACTGTTGGAAACCATGTAATTATGATTTACTGAACAAGGAAAGGGAAATAATTGTTCTGTAGCATTCAACTGTCATGGCCTCTGAAAAGTGGCTATTTCATGTTCTCTGAATGATTCACTGCATGTTCATCCATCTTCACCAGAAAACAATTGAAAAAAAAACGAATCAGACCATACAGAAAAAACAACAATAGTTTATTTTGAAACCTTATTTTTGTGTATGAACTACAAACTCTGTTTTCTATAATCGATCTTCATATTTTTTTAAAGGTCATGAAAGTATGCTTACATGAAAATCAATTTCTTATTCTTTTACACCATGTTTTTCTTTGTCACTTTTAGAACAGTTTGTTGGCACATGTAAAATCAAATTTAAAAAGTTTTTGTTTTTATTTTTGTTTTATTTTCAAAATGTATTTTATATAAATCTACCACTAGAACAGCATTCCCTCTCAGAGAAAAGAAAGAAAAAAAAAAAAAAGAAAAGATAGAATATTGCTCCCACCTAAACAAAAGATACTGTACACATAAGATGAGATGGTTTGATTCAATGTCAACAAATCATTGACACAAAAAGTAAATGATGAATAGACTGTCATTTCAAGCTACTTAGATCAAACCCCAGCACTGTCAACCCAAACACTGACTAAAAGCCACACATAAGGAGTGAAAACATTGTTTACTACTGCTAAAGCCCATATCTGTAACTGTCAGGCATGTGACTAAGTTGCAGACATGTGACATGTCTACAGTGCCTTACGGTGAAGTTCTACAGTATTGCAAATCATTTTAGGAATGTCATAGAGAAATCAAGTACCACGTGATTAAATAAATTACAAATTAAGTTCAGATAAACATAATGGTCCAGTGTGTTTTAGATTGGAGTTACTTATACATCAGGGAATTTTGGCCCTCTGCCTGATGTTGATCAATGGCAATAGATTATATTTTCAGTTTTTTTGTGACAACCATACAAAATAGAATGGTTTGAATTCATTCTTTGCCATCTTTCAAGACTATTGATACCATAGCATTACTCATGAACTACAAACAGAACAAAGTAAATATGGACAGATTCCTAACCTTTCTTAGATGTTTGACATTCTGGAGGGAGTAAGCGAGAGCAAAAAATATATAGATCAGCAGTTCACTTAATCTTTAAAGAGACACCTGGGGCATCTGGCTAAGTCTTAGATGTGAAAGGTACCTTCTTGGCCTCTTTATTTACGAGGCCACTTTCACCACAAGGGCTTTGAACAGTATCCAGGGAATGAGTGAGCCTGAGGCTGTGTCCACCCAAAGCCTGTGGGTGCCTCCATTAAAATGGAAATGGCGTTACCGCTAAAGCAATGGGACGCAGGTGCAACCTGAACATCTGCTTGCTGCCTGGCACCACGTGCTTCATCTCTAAAGCCTCTCACAGCCTCTCACAGCACAAGCTCTGGCACCTTCTTCTCTCCTTTCTGATGTTGGCACGGCCCTGGTGTGAATGGAGGGGGTGATGTACCCACATGTGAATGGCACCCAGATGACGGACAATGTGCTCAGACAGCTGTAGCCAGGGTCTTCCCCTCTTGCCCCAGATCCTGGGCCTGCTGCATGCTGCGTCGCTGTGCAAGCACAGCGCCAGGGATGAGGGGTTGTAGGGAGGTTCATGTTCCTCTAAAGCTTCATACTGTATGTGACAGAACCATGCAGATAAAGCAGTTTGTGGAACTGCTAAAGGGCCTGTCTAAAAATGATTTATATTGTATTAAAGGTAAATTCTCAGAACAGGTTGTATGACATCAATTTGAGACCAAATGCATTATAAAACATCAGTTTGCATTGGCTCATAATACAGTATATTTAGATTCTCATTTCCTTCCTGCATAGTCTCCAGAGGATTGGTGGTAAGCTCTGAGTTCACAGTACAGCTGTGTCCAATGTGTTTGAGTGGCAGATTTAATGAAATATTGTGTTATTTTTAAAATGTCATCACTGACAGTCCCGGCGTTCACCCTCAGATAAACACCAAGCTTTTAATCCATCTAAATTAACAGATGGTCACAAAAGATTCCATCAATTAATTTGTGTCAGGAGCAAATCTCTGACAAAATCTGAAGTGCTTAGTCTGTGGGTTAAAAAGAGGTTTCTATCACATACAGTACTAGACAGAATCGAGGGCAAAACCAGAAATGAATATTTGTACTTGATGGATGTTTACTGTAGCATGTCCTTCACATATAGTTTGAAAGCATATTAGTAAACCGCCCTAAGAAAAAACGAAAGGTATGATTAATTAAGTGCTGAAAAAATAATTGCAGAATACAGTTTTTTCTTGATTAAACCACAATAGATTTTTTTCTTAAATAAATAACTTCTGTTTTTGTAAAGACACTTTTTGAAACAGTAGACATACCCTAGTTCCCAAAGTCATTGAATAAACACCACCAACCACTGATTAGCCATACACAGTTCTTAACAATTGTCCTCACAAACCAACAGTCAATAAAGTCCATAAGGTGTGTCATTTCTTCCGTTTAATATTGTCTCATTATGAAAAGGAGTGTTATATCTGGGTCTCTTGTACATTGTCTTTAGAGCTGGCCCGGATTAACAAGGGTTCGTGCGCCGAGCTGTGTATGGAGTTGATGGTGGAGGCGTGGTTGTAAGCAGTCTTATAGGTGTTGTAGTGGTTGAGGTGCTCATGCTCCAGTGGAGGCAGCGTTAGGTGGCTCTCCATGGCTGGACCCCCCGTCACGCAGTCCTCATCCACGTTGATGATCTCGATGGTGCGGGTGGGCGCGTGGTGGTTCTGCTGGTGGTGCTGCTTGCGCATCTTGTAGAATATGATCAGCATGACTGCCGCCATGAGGGTGATGGCCACGAAGCATCCGATGATGATCTTGGTGGTCTTCATCACCTCATCCAGCCCGTTGAGGGAGCCCTCCCCCCCCAGCTCCGTCACAGGAATGGTGTAGGTCTTCTCCGTGGCCCTGGTGGAGAGTGGTGTCCGCACGGTGGTGGTCGTGGTGGAGGTGGAGGATACCGACTCCCAGCCGGCAGAGGCGGTGGGACCCACCTTCAGCTGCACAGTGGGTTGGCCCTCATTATGCGGTGGCTCTATGGTCTCCACTGTGACCGTGGTGAAGTAGCTGAAGCTGCTGTCTGTGGACGACACGTTGAGCGTGGCCGACGCCGTGGTGTTGCCCGCCGAGTTGCTCACCATGCAGGTGTAAGTGCCCGTGTCCTGCATGGTGACGTTGGTGAAATTGAGAGTGCCGTCGTTCAGGACGGAGATGCGGATCTTGTAGGCTCCGTGGGTCATGATGGAGCCGTTGGGTGTGATCCAGCTGACGGAGGTCAGAGAGCTGGCCCTGCATTTCAGTTCCGCCGCGCTCCCCTCCGTCACGTTCAGGTCTGCTGGGGGCTCCACGATCACGGGCGCATAGCAATGAAAATAGTTTTGGTCAAGCTCTCCAATATAGCGCCCCTTGTGGCTGGAGGGTGAACTGCAGCGGGCACAGCAGCTGGTGTTGGCCGGCACCATCTCCTTGAGCCACCAGCTGAGCCAAAGAATGTCACAGTTACAGTTCCAGGGGTTGTGGTGTAAGTGCACCCTCTCGAGGTGATGCAGGGGGGTGAAGAGGTCATGGGGAAGCAAGGTGAGGTTATTGTGGGCGAGGTTGAGCTCCACCAGGGACTGCAAGTCATCAAACGAATTCCTCTCTATGGTCTGGATCTGAGCATGCATCATCCACAGCTTCTGAAGGTGGATGAGACCTTTGAAAGAGCCAGGCCGGATGACAGACAGCTGGTTCCCTGACATCTCCAGCTCATCCAGCTTCACCAGGGGAATGAGGTTGGGGATCTCCTTCAGGTTGCACATGCCCAGGTTCAGGTAGCGCAGATTGCTAAGCCCCTCAAAGGCCCCCTCTGATATATATGTGAGGCGCTTGAGCTCCCCCAGGTCCAGCCTCCGTAGCGAGGGCACCCTGTTGAACGCATAAGAGGGGATGCTCTCTATGGGGTTATTCCTCAGCCACAGCTCCTTCAGTTTGGAGAGGTACTCAAAGGCCCCATTGGGGATGGTGGTGAGGCGGTTGTCAAACAGTTCCAGGGTGTTGAGGCTGGCCAGCCCGTTGAAGGCCCCTAACTCGATGGTCCGGATGTGGTTCTTGCTAAGCTGCAGAATCTCGAGGTGCCGCAGGTGTTTGAAGCTGTCCACCTTGATGACTTGGATGAGGTTCTCTTGCAGGTTCAGGTATCGCGTGTTGGTGGAGATGCCATCTGGGACATCTCGCAAGCTGCGGCGGGTGCAGATGACCTTGCTGAACTGGTTGCTGCAAGAGCAGACTGAGGGGCAGGTCTGAGCACGGACCAGGCCTGCCACCACCAGTAGCTGGAGGGCCAGGAGAAGAACAAATAAAGGGTCGGACAGGGCCCGGTTCCACCTAGGACCTCTCATCGTCTGCAGCTGCCGAGAGGAGGTCATCTTGTTCAACATTCATAATTCATTGGCTGGTCGTCCACTCCTCGGAAGTAGTGGTATTGGGCCAGGCTGGAAGGAGAAGAGAGACAAAAACAAGAAACAGAGAAGAGGTTAGGGGAGGAGGTTTGTGAAATATTATTGAGAGGTTACCTTAAAAAGAGCTTAATGCTGACATCCTAATGCAAGGACACAATCCCAATCTCACCCACTGGTATCAACCAGCAGTAACCTTGGAAGTGTGTTTTATATCTGTTTCTGTTTCTGGTTGCAGTCTTCCCCCTGCACTCTTAATCTCAGTCCCATAAAACAATCTCACAACTGCGCCTCCAAACTTCTCCCCCGTCTCCCTGCAGCAGGAGGGGGAAGCGTTGTGTGATTTATATTGGAGACCAGGGGAACATAAAGAACAAGGAAGGCTTGGCAGAAGGGAGAGGATAAAGCATCTGTGTGGATCCTATGTTACAGTACATGCCATATGGGACTGCATGTTTTCAGTTGTACCTGTCTTGTTTGTGCTTTCATGTGTCTGTGATGTGCGCTTGCATGCTAGAAGTGTACTTTAATGAACTCTGTTTTCATCCATGCACTATATTTGAATGTAACTATTTCTGAAACAGTAACCCCCAGTCTGCGGTACCACCAACCTATAATTTGTTTCACAGCACCTTCCAAGAGTTCTATACATTGATATTGCTGTACGATACATCTATTACTTCTATGTCTATTTGACTGACACCATGTTCACGAAAGGTTCTGTGATCCTGCAGGGTTTAAACATGACAAGTGAATCCAGTTGAGCTCCCTCTTGTATGTAGTTACTTCTGGCACTAAGTGCTCTTCTGGGTTTTAAAGTGTATTATGATTGTGCGTCCAACCATACAAGGCCAGTTCCTGAACAATAAAGCTCCCCTTTTCACTTTAGAATGGGCGGGCTATTACTGTAACTACCGATTAATTGTATGATTACTGAGCCCATTAATTCTTTAATTACAAACCCCCAATTTTGAGCACCCAAAGCCCGAAGCTGGGGACGAGTGTTTCTGTACAGGCGACCAGGCAAATGTGACAGGGATCACACACTAGGCTGAAAATCACATTCCATTACGGCTCTTCTAATTTGTTGAGAATTAAAGCCTTGCCTGCAGAAAGCAATGGACCAAGGTTAGAATTTGAGGCACAGCATGACTTTTCTTGACTCTTTCAACAATCTATCCCGCTCACTAATGTAACTGACAGTGTATTAAGAAAAATAACAACATACAGTATAGAACCTCTACAGTATTTCTAAGATACATTTTTAAGTGTCTTATAGCTTTATATTTGGTGTCTGAGTACGTTGGCTCAGACTCATTTGGGAATAAAGTATTAACCTATTCGGTACAAAGCTATTTTGATTTATATATTCAGAAGTGCCTGCAAGTCTTCTCCCTCCCCTGATCCAGAAGTTTCCTCCTCCTGTGTTTTTCTTTTTCAAATCAAGCCAATGAAAAGAAATAAACAATGAAATCATACCAACAGAATCCAATTCATGAAGTTTACCAAGCAATCTGTCTACCCAATGACAATGAAAGCAGCAAAATTGGATTTAGAGCAGAGAGGGTATTAGATGGAGAAAAAAAAGATAAACAAAATGAGATTAAGAAATGAATACACTTTTTTTCTTTTCTTTACTTTCGACCCCCTAAGAGATGATGAACTGGCAGCATTGGCTGCCTATTTGGCTGTCTCAGAGCATTGAAACGTCTGCAGCGCGACCCAGATTGGCTCAGGAATGCAGCCAATTGAAAAGGCTAGATATGCAACATTTGTGAATGCATTTGTTTTGTGTATGGGAAAGTGAATGACAATAAGGCTGACAACAGGGGGGAATATGTGCTCTTCAGCATAAAGAGAGTTTATTTCTTGAAACCACGCCATCCTTGTCTTCAAATGACAATAGATAGCACTGTAAAAGGACTTAAACAATGTCAACACTGAGTGGTTTTGAGATGTGATCCTAGTCAGAGCTCTACTGCAGACATACATTTCCCTGGTACCCTCACTGGGAGGCTGGGAAATGCAGTCATCTGGCCGGTAGAATGAGGTAGGGGTGATTGGTGTGGGTTGGGGAGAGGCAAATGGTGTGGGTTGGGGTAAGGTTCTTGGGGTGGGATCAAGTGAGGGAATTGGGGTGGGTTGGGGTGGGGTGATTGGGGTTGGTTGGGTTAGGGTGATTGGGGTGGTCTGATTAGGGTGAGTTGGAGTGGAGTGAGATGTGGGGGATAGGGTGTGGTAGGGGACTTGTGGCAAGCAATTTGTACTAAATAAATAAAACATGCCATAGAGAAATGCGTTTGTTGGCAACAGCATTTTTGTGGAGTCTAATTATCGTTCAGCCTTAGGAATGAAAATTAGAATGAGTATAAGAAAAGTTTTTGACCGCTTCCCAAAACTAACAAGCAGTAATGCTGAACTGATCTGTTTATATCTCCAAAACCCCTTTGTGATATTGCTTTTAAAAAGTGCTATTTAAATAAAGTGTAAATATGTTCACTGACTGATTAGACTGTACATGGTTGTGGGAATTTAAATAGAATAGAAACATTTTTGACAGTTAAATGCATTAAGCCAAAGCTTGAAGACTGTTCATGAGTGGTGGCAAATGCAGAGAAAGAACAAAACGAGACATGTTTTTGATTAAAAACAATTCACACAGACAGTTCACTTACAAGCTAAGTTGATTTCTTCCTCATCACTCATACCGCAAACCCCATCAGCAATTTATCACTACTTCACAGTTGCTTCAACCTTATGTGACACAACACACTTGGCTAATAGGCTTGTTTTCTTTTTGTAATGAACAATGCATTGCATGACTTGTGAGTAACAATATTAATGACTCTCAGTCATTTGGCTGACTAAACATGATTACTTCATAAAAAAAGAAAGAAAAAAAATGCATTGATAATAGAATGTTTCTTGTCACTGAAACTCTGGACTGGGCTGCGTTTCCCGATAACGATGGATCAAAAAATGAAACCATTGATATTTATTTAGTGCGTTTCCCAAACATGCTCGTAAGGAGTAGGCTAATCTATGTGCTTTCAAGAGCTATGCATTTTCAAGAGACAGTTGCGCTACAAGGAATGGCCCGTAAAACAAAGAATCGTTGTACGATGGATTCTATGATCAACTTAGGCTTAAGACGCTTTCGGGAAATGCAGCCCTGGTTAGTCGCAAACCACCTTGAACTAATGAGTAGTTTACCTTACCAGTTTAATACAGTAAACTCACCATACCCATCCTAGCATGAGCTCACCAGACACTGCCACCCCCCCTCCCCCCTCCTCTTATGGTCTTTTTTATTTGAACATGATAGGAGGCAAGCTGAGAACCTGTCAACTGAGCAATTGTAGGTAACCAAGAGAAAATAGACTTTGGCAGCCTCAAAAAACAAAAGGCCCATCTTTTTGCATGATACAACAAATCAATAGGATCCCAGAGGAGGCGAGGGATTCATACTGCAAACAAAAGCTGCCTCTTTCAGATAGCTTGGCTCGGCTTGACAGATAGCCAGATATCCCCCGCCTCTCTGAATAAAAAGAACACAAACACACACAAACACACACACACCACCCCTTCAGCCCTCGCAGCAGATAAAAGAGTCAAAGGTGTCTGACTCTACCCTGGGCGAGGAGCACAAAGAAACACGATTTCCTCTCTCCCTCTTCCCATGGGCCATAAACATGATCTGTCCTCCTTCACCACTGCCTTATTCATGCCTGCCATACAACAGGAAGTAGAGGGAGAGGGAATTGGCGAGACATGTGGCTGTGGCTTTCTTCACCCAGGCCTCGCTTGAGTGGACATTCATAATAAGGTTGTTATAACGGCTGACTGTGGCATGATTTGGCTCGGACTGATCTCAGCCTTGGGATGTGGATGGGACTGAGGATCTAGGAAAATGGAAGGTGTTGTTCCATTTTCTACCAGTCTGCCTTCCTCCCAGGGGGAGATCGTAGTGACATAATGACACTCTGTGTGGGGTGAATAAGAGATGGAAAGAGAGAGAGAGTCAGATAGAGACGGAGAGGGAGAGAGAGATGGATAGATACATAGAAGGACATGATCTATGTGTATACATGTATACATATACACAGTATATACATAGACAGCGAAAAAGAGAGAGAGAGAGCGTGTCAGTTAATGAGATGCAAAACGGAATCAGGTCAACTCCCGGCAGTGGCTGCCATTTTTCACCCCCCCCCCCCCTTTCACCATCCCTTGCCCCCACCCCCTCTCTGACTGATTACTGGGCGGGATACCCTCAGAGAGGCCGGGCTAAGTGCGCTAGCTGCTGCTTCGGCAGCTGTATCATAAATCTACTCCCACTCCACGTACGCATGAACACAAGAGGAACATGTGCATGGCAAACTGTGACCAATTCAATGGATTGGATTACTGTAACACTGATGCTATCGGTAGCATGGGCATATTTGATATGCAGAGGCTCTCCTTGGCTGTTAATCTTCAGCATGGATATGGAGCATGTCAGACTGGCGAAGAGAGACTGGCACAGCTTACCCTAGGGGAGAGTCTAGTGATTAAAATAGGGTGGTTTTGAGTTACACAGTGCATACTTCTCTGCTGACGATGATCATAACACATTGATAAACACCATGATCCGAAGCATAGGATTGAATTAAGTCTCAAACCCATGTAGGGCTCACACCTTGCTAATGCTGTGAATGTCTTTAAGGAAAGCACACACACACCACACACACACACACACACGCACACACATATACACACACACAAACACATACACTGGAGCATACAAAGTTGCTGCTCTGAGTATCCTTGGAGACCATTCTTCAGTTGGCATCCTATACTTCCTGTCTTTGGTTGCTATGCCAACACTTAAAAGGAAATACCACGACCAGGCTTACATGAAGGGAATTATTGTACCATTCACTTTCTTCAACTCTACTCAAATTGAAGCTTTACAATGAATTTGACCATCACTTGTACCTACAGTAATCCAGTAACTCTTGTCTGAATATACCACAAAAGGGTTGCAGAATTTTACTTCAGAAGCTGGGATTTGAGAGAAAGACTCCTATAGTCAAATAAGTGTAAAACACTCTATACTCTTTTAGGTCTAGTCTCCTCACATTGATGAGTACAACATGTTTCGGAAGAAAATGTTTGTGTATCTTACATCTAGATTTGAGATTAGCAATGGTGATGGTAATAAAACTTATATATTGTATTTTTTTTAATGTGAAATAGTACCTACATTGGTCATTAAATAAATACATTAAGACCTTAAAAGTCTGAGTGAAACGTTTAGAAGATTTGGGTTTGTGACTACTTGTGTTGTCTGGGAGTTTCATATGTTAAAACTGGCTGTTCACCTAGTTCACCAATGTGACCATGTCTGAGAATAGTTTCTGAGGTATATATGCATATGTATATATATTTTTTAGAGTGCTATGTAGCAGAGTTACAGCTACTGTCTTCGAGATTTCCCATTTCTCAAATGTAGGTTTTGCAATATTTAAAATATGCCAAATACGACTGTAGTAGAGGTTGTCTTAAATATCTACAACACCTTAACGTTTGAAATGTTGTAGCATAGCAACATCAATCAAGGAATCACGAGAAGGAGCAGAACCCTCCACATTTGCAACAAGGTACTGCAGTCATAAAAGCACAAACACGCACACCCTCCATTCCAGTCTTCACATCCCAGGCAATTTCGGGGCACGTTTCTCTCCATCTTTGCATTCGTCCGAGGTTGCCTGCATGAGAGTCAACGCTGACCATCGTCTTGCATCCCAAGCCAGGGCCGGCAATGTGACCAGCGGAGCATGAAGAGAACGATGTAACGTGTCTGCAGGGCACCCCATTCACCAAACAAATGAGCTCGGATCATATCCATGGGCCACTTTCACAGAGCCACGATAGTAACGTAGACGGAGCAATTGGCCTATCCCTCGGTCGGGAAATGACCCCGGAGCGACACATTTTCCTGATAAATGAGGCGCAGTAATTCCGATTGGCCTCTTCAGATGCGGTGTCAGACCAAGAGCTTATTTAGGTCCGCTAGCCTTGAAACTCAGGCAGGGGCACAGATGCAAACCCAGGCACACACATGAGCATGCTGACGCGCACACACAGGCACATGCACACACACGTACACGCAAGTGCACACCAATGCACGCACATGCACACACACACAGTACACGCACTCACACGACAGTGTCCACTAGCACAGTACATTGAGACAAATGCAAAGCAAGAGCACCAAACTTGCCGTTGTTTAGTTCACCGCACATTTGTTTCTGTATTTATGATTTGTTGAACTGTGTTCTACAAATTGACACAATAAGAACGCTTCACATAGTCAGCTTCATAGAGATATGAAAGCCTGGAAGCTCCAGTTCTAGGCTGACTCATCAAGGAACCCATTTTGTTGACTGTTGTCTCCTCGTGTCACTGACACCACTTGATTTATTTTCACAATTAAGAAGAATAGCACTCTCAATCGGAAATCTTATTGATTATCCTGTGGTTGAGTGGTGGTGGGCGGGTATGAGAGCAGGTGTTGGAGATAGCTATCAGGATGAACCAGTCACTTTATCAATCAACACTTTCTCTCACAATCCATGTCCAAGGAACACAACAGTACAAAACATCACACAAGGACACAGGAGTGTGCGTATGTGGACGTGTATTGGGTGCTGGTGGATGTGTGTGTGTGAGTGTGTGTGCGTCCTTGTATGTGTGCATACTGCTTTCCACTCAACGTGTCTCGATGTTTGAAAATGAGAAATATTGATAGAAGAATGCTTCACTCTCCGAAGGTTCCCCCGAAGGAGACGGTGAGAAAGAAAATGGCCCCTTGGTTCATGGCTGTGTGACATACTCTCTCTGTCCCCATTACTCCTGTCTACTGCTGTATGTGTCAGAGGTCAGGGGGACCATGCATCACTTCCTCCATGACCCAACCAAGAGGAGGCCACTCAGGGTTCGTGAACCCAGTCTGTGTGACCAAACTGCCTCTCTGTGAATGACTGTTAGTAGGCCACAGATAGCCCAGCTGCTAGCTGCCTAACAGGGAGCTCACATACACATGAACAGCTGTCTGCTAAGGGCAAGGTAAGTCAGATAATGAGACAATCAGACACATGGTACGATAAGTAATGAAACGTTAGAGCTCAGATGAAAGTTAGTTTAGTTTTATTTTCATTTTTCTGGTGCCGTGAATTGTATCTGGATTGACGGACTGTGAGGCATCAGCAAATGAGCTGTGTCAAGATATCATTAACTGCATATGCAGCCACACTGTTCTTCCAAACTACAGTAAGCTCACGCTTCCAGATTCCCCAAGTGGATCAACATAGACAAATGTAAATCAGGATAGTCAACAAAGCAACCTCAGCCACTACTGGCCCATCCCTACGGTGAAGTGTGCTTATGCTTTAATTTGCCCTGTGTTCCTGCTGGTTCGCTTGGCTGCCAGTGCTGGTCTACTGCTGGGATAGCATTGATGTGCTCTGGAAGACTTCTATTCCAGAAGCATTTTAGTTTGTGTTTTGTTGCAGGTGATGGAGAACACTGGTACAAAATATAAGTGGTTTATCATTGCAGTTTTTTATGAATTCCATGAATATATCTAATAAGCTTTTATTAAAACATAAATGTAATTATATTGCTTGCTTATGTGTTTATTGAAAAAATATAGCTTTAGGTCTGGTCAAAATGGTAACCTTGTTTGATGAGTCAGGATGGATGCCTGGTTGTATGGACATACTAGATCACAAATCATCTTTGATTAAAACAATGTATTCTTGCTAATGCACTTCAATCTTACAACAGGGAAAAAATACCCCAAAAGGCAAAAATGAGATTAGGAGAGCATAAAAGTCTCAAAGGGGATGTGCACAAGTGTATTTGTCCTGTTCAATAGTGTGAGTTTTCATCATGCTGTTAAATTCAACAAAGCTTCAGAAAGGCAGAGATATCTTGGGATGGAGGACATTTGCCTTCCAATGTTGCCATCTGTTATTTATACAATCACTCCCTCTTGGGGTCTGGAGGAAAAGGCCACATATTGCGGGAGAAAAACAGATAAATCTACCCCACTGACTAATTATCTTTTTAATCAGGTGATTTGAGCTCTGGGTCCAGGAAAGAATTATGCCGAAGTGAGTTTAGGACACTCTTTTGATTCATCAGTCAAACACATAGCTGCCAACCTTAATAAAAGTGTAGCGATTAAGTCTGTCTTTCTGTGAAATTATATCAATCAAATGTGTAATCAAAGTCAACTATAAAAGGGATAGCCAAATATTAAATGTAAAAAAAAAAAAATGTTAAACAGGAACTAGAAATTACCCTGCAATTACAACAGAGCTTCTTAATCAGAATACGGTATTTGTAATTGAAGGCAAATAACTTATTTTATATTTCATACCAAAGGAAATTCAAGGCACACCCATCAGGATAATTCAACTGCAATTTGCTGGGCCATATTTTGCTTGACTTGTTGCCTGCAATAATTTAACACCTACATTCTGTGAGTTTGTTCCTATGCACATCTTTTTTTGTGTTACGTTTGAAATGATCAAATACACTGCAGAGCTGGGATTTAAGACCATACATTATTAGCACTATCCTCTAGTCTAATGTCTAACATTTACTGCTGTAGTGTCTCAACCATACCCCGGGCCAGCTCATTAGAGAGGGGAGGAGTCTGTGCGGAGCGAATGGATGATCTGGGTTCAGCCTTTAGAACGCACTCTCACCTGCCAGCTCATTCACAGTGCCTGTGCTTTCTGGCCATCTTCGTTTTTGCTCACTGTAGGCTGCTGGCTCACCCTGAAAAGAAAATAGGAAAACGATGTTTAAGTATGAATACTTGAAATTAAAAAAGACAGTAGCGAATGGCCATGTTTACAATCACAAGCTGCTTGGATGGCACTCCGTTTCGTAGGCTCGCTTGCTTGGCAAAGGCAGCTAGCGGAGGGCATTGGTATCGCGTCAAGGGTGCCAAGGTCTTTGTTGAAGCGAGGCGAGTGTAGTAGCGCCAAAGCAGGGGCTTAACAAATGGAAATGTTCTACGGGATAGGCATGGAAAAGCAGCGACTCCTATTAGCACACAACACTCCAGCTCTAACGACGAAGGGGACGCCACCGCAGATATAAAATCCTGCATTTAATGGTGAGAGAAGTTGATCTGCTTTTAGCCTTATAATGCATCTGCCCCCCCCCCCCCCCCCACACCCAAAAAAACGAAACAAACAACCACAACAACAACAACAACTTCTTACTGTGATATAGAATATATCGCCAATTATCTGTCTCAGGTCTCACTGTTTCATTGTTTGTCATTGTCTGTCTGTTTATCTGTGTGTCACTATGTACATCTATTAATATTTGTGTCTCTGTCTGGCTCTCTTTCTCCTGCATCTTTGAGGAGCTTGTAGCTCCGCCACATTACCACTTCACCATCACTCTTTGCAGA
Source organism: Hypomesus transpacificus (assembly GCF_021917145.1). Lineage (NCBI taxonomy): Eukaryota > Metazoa > Chordata > Actinopteri > Osmeriformes > Osmeridae > Hypomesus > Hypomesus transpacificus. The sequence continues at coordinate 12,765,269 of NC_061073.1, forward strand.
TTTTCTTTTTTTTCAGTCCCTGTGAGAAACCCTTATGTAACCTGGACAGTTGCAAACTGGGCCAAAATCTTCTCTGCTCACAGACAGACGGTGGGTACGTGTGTTTTTTTGAGTGTGTGCTTGCATGTGTTTGTGTGTGAGTGTGTATCTGCGTTGGTGTGATTGTGGGTTTTGTGTGTGTGTGTGAGTTTCGTGGGGGTGCTTCACAATACACTCCAGAGATATGGGGACACTCACAAACACATTGCCACACAGGATAACAGGGTAGAGTGAAGATCGACCCAGCTAAATAAATGATGCAGGGCTAAAACACACACACAGATACAGCTCTCCATCTATCCATCCATTAGCCCACTACAACGAAAGTACATAAAAAGGGAGTTTGATCCTCTAAAATATAACGGGATCAGCTAGGCCGGTGTGAGCATCTTTAGACAGAGGGATATGTGTAACACCAGGTAAAGGTTTTTAAATCTCTCTCTCTCCCTGTCTCTCCAATGTGTGTTTGGTTGTGTGTTTGGTTGTGATGGGGCACTGCATAAAAAATAAACTTTAGTCCAGTCTGCTTCTGTTTTCTTTCTTTTTCTTTCGTCAGAAGTGTGAGCTGAGTGTGACTCATTACACATCCTGAGTGCTCATAAGTAGATGACGCTGATGATGGGTACGGGCTTTGCCACTGTAATCATCATCATGGTCGTCATCATCAACAATCCTGCCATAATCTATTCCCCCCATCACCCCCTTTTCCTTTGTCAAAACACGGCATCATCACATTTGCAAACTGCAGATCCGGAGTCAATGTCTCAGAACGGGGGGAAAGATATATGTTCCTTCTAATTAGGACATAAGGAAATACATATTCAAACGTGAATACATTACAAAGAGAGGCCTGTTACTCTTTCCCAGAGGCCTTATCGGTGAACCCTCCCAGTCATGACAGGGAGATGTGGGTTAGCTGTCAGGTATTCATAATGTACAAGACATCGAGTGAGCACTCTGTCTGCGGACATGAGCGCAGACCAAGCTGTACATAACTTCAGTATGACATTCAGAGACAACCGCATGCTCGTCTAAAAACTCCAGGGTCCCATGATGTTGAAGGAAACAAGAAATGGATACGGCATTCAGAGTATTTCACCATTGTTGCGGCGATGCAACAACATCCTGAGGGATCATGTAACAATAACTGACATCGATCGGGATTCGCGTTTGAACAACACGGCAGGGAATCCTTTGGACATCAACCGAGTGACCCAATTCACCCTTCTTCCTTCCAGATGTTTATCCCTCTGACGGTGTGTGTCTCCTCCCTTCCCTCGCCCCTGTACGTTAATGGAAGTCATTTCCAAGATGTGCTTATTTCATGTCAGGCAGGAGATCCTTGAATTAATTTAGCCCATTTTATTTTCAACGTCAATTACAACCTAATAAAACCTATCCCAGCAGTCCTCCAGAGACTAAAGCTCATTACACACTGCAGCAGGGAGGGAGGAAAACCGAGCTTCCTCTCAATCGTTTCCAGCCCCCTCTTAAAAAAAAAGAGGGGAGAGAAAAATCTCCTGAACTCATGGACACGAGGTGCGTCTCGTCCAACTAATCAGGATCCCGTCGACGCGCCCCCCAGTTCCAGTTCCGCGCACCCCTCCAGATCCCGTCTGACCTGCGGGTCAGACCACATCGCCCCGTGGAAATGACCGGGAGCGCACATCAGCGACTATCGATAGGCCGTCTGTTCAACTGGCAACCGGGCCGGAGTGGGGGTTAGTGGATGGCTCGGGGGGGATGAAGACTGAATGTCAAGATGTAAAAACCAAACTGAGCAGGATGACAACGATGCTCATCGAAACCCCTGCAGATCCTTCTGAAACACGTGCATTTAAACTAGGTTTGGGTCACACACACTTTCATACAGGGCTTTCATGCAGGGCTGGATATAATCCTTTAGTAATATGAAAAACTTAAATGATATCCAAGTATTACATTCTCCTTAATAATATCTAAAGGAGATGCTGAAGATTACAATGTGATAAATTATGGACTTTACTAAAGTAGGCATTAAGCCCCAAATATCTGGAACAAAGAATACAATTTGGTAATTCTCTTAGTTACAGGATCTGCGACTTAATTAATATCAAAAGCAGCTAAATCTCTTCCATTAATATGATTTGTAATTAACACATTTTCAACCCTGTACATCATTTGTCTGTAGACAAAAGCTTGAGACCGCTAAAAGCTATCTTGAATGTGTGTGTGTGTGTGTTCATTTGTGCGCTTCTATGTGCCTATACGGTATGTCTGTGTGGGTACAGTATACTGTATGTGTTCTATTAGTACTGCCTTAAACCAGACCTCCACTGCAAAGCAGGAAAATACAACACCACTAAGTTCAGCATGGATAAGTGTAAAATCTTTGCCATGGGCTTTTTGCAGTCATGCTTAGAAACATTTCTACAGCACTGAACCAGACGCTTTCTTACATCACTCTGAAACCAAACAAATGAAAAGGCAGGAAGCCTGAACAGTAACAAACAAAAAGCACAATGCCATAGCACATTTATTGCAGCAAGATTTTTCACAGACCATGCATCATGTTGTCATTGGGAAATACACTTCTTTGTCACACTCTGAACAGTAAAGCTCTCCTTATCTGCCTGCAAGAAACTAAAAAAAAGACATGATGTGGTATTTGTGTGTGATTAGGTGGCTGATTGAATTAACATTTGGAGTCTTGAAAGAAGTGTGCAAGGAGGCAGGAGGGGAGGGGGAGACAGGGGGGAGAGAAGAGAGGAGGAGGAAGGGGGAGGGAGGGGAGGGAGTGGCAGAGGGGAACGTAGGGAGTGACACAGAGGGGAGAGGATGGAGGGGGGGGGGGGGAGGGAAGGCGAGGGAGGAAAAGGAGCGACGCAGAGGGGAGAGGACAGAGAGGTAGGGGGAGAGGGGGAGAGGGGAAGGGGGGAAGGGAGGGGCTGAGAATGATGCCTTGATGCCGATGTCTGGAAGCTTTTCCCTCAGAAGAGAACATTTCCTTTTCATGCTGTCTCGCGGTTAAAGTCAGGCCAGCCTGGTGTCTTTGATTAATTATTTTTGACAAGGAAATGTTCCTCCGATTCATCTGACTGTGAAATGGATTCATATCCACCCTTCTGTCTCAAGTTTTCACTAATACACACAGCAGCTGTCTATTCCTCATAGTGAGAAAGGTAATTGGTTTGGCCCCCTGAAAACGACATTCCAATAGCAGACACTGTGATGTATTTTTACAGAGTTGCTGGCATTAAAGATGAGAAAACCATGTGAAGACTCTTAAGCGGGATAGCGACATGGCGGATGAGAGCGCTGAGAGACAGTACCTTCAGAGGGATGAAGACAACACCCAAACTCCAAAGTTGGAAATTAGGTAGTTTTTGGAAAACAGAGAGAACAGGAAGAACCTCTCTCTTTTCCCTAGAGAAGGATACATTGTGAATGTGGAATCACACTAGTGTGAAACTAAATCAACAGCTTTACAGAAAATGTGTTGGGTGTGATTTTTTGTCTGGGGACAATACCAGTGGTGTATGTGTGCTTTGCCAGATCCATCATTTCCAGACCAATCCACACCACTTGTATATATAATTCCTCTTTCATATGTACTTGTGGAATAATTATAATGACTATCCATCCAATAAAACAGCATTAACAGTACAGCTGTAATTGCCCGGTGACGTGTTATTGTATGATGTAAGCCTATTTACTGTACCTGTGAACATGAAATCATTTGAAGGTAGAAAAAAAGAAGAAAAAGTGAAGAAAAAAAAGTTAAAGAAAGTGTTGGCACTGGCAAAGAAAATGATGAAGAAAAAACATACAAGAAAAGACAAGGTGTGTTGAATGGCAGATAGATGAGACAGGAAAGAGTGGAGGGGAGAGGTGTTAGAGAAAGCGAGTTGAGAGACTGAGAGAAGGCGATTGCTAGAAAAAAGGAGAGGAAGAAAAAGAGATGAAGAGACAGAATATGGCAGATTGGGAAGAGAGGAGCTTCAGAATGGTAAACAGTGTTGTTGAGGAGGGTTGATGGGTAAGGAGTAGAATGATGGGCAAATGGTGGCTCGGTAATCATTTGCCACCGCCGAGTCCGTGTGTGAGTGTGTGTGATGTGGGTGTGTGCAGTGGTAGGAGGATAGTGGCTGTCGAGCATATTTGGTCACGATGACTCAGTCATTAGCTCCACCATCGAGGAGCCATAGCTAATTGCTAAATAATCAACTGTAATGCCCCCTTCTTTTCACTTCAGAAGTTCTCCACCATGACATTCTTCCGGGAGGAACACTCCATGCTGCCTTCCCTTTGAATACAGACATGTTCATACTTCAGTTTATGTGCGTGATTTTTTCACCTGTCTCTAAAGGTGTGTGAGGGTGTGTGGGTGTGTGTGCACTGCACATGTGTGCGTCTGTGTGGGTGCATGTGTTCAGGATTTGACAACTCACGGTTTGATCATGTCAGCAAGTATGAAGGTATGAAATGAGGAGGAGAGGAAGAGGAGACGTAATACGATGAAGATTAAGACAGGGGGAGGAGGCGGAGCGGCAAACCAACAAACTCTATAACAACAAGGAGAGGGTGAGGACACCATTGGGGGAGGTGAGGAGAGGGGGAGGAGCAGGGCCACGAGGCAAGGCGGTTTCCCTGCCTCAGGGGAATCCCTGCATGAAGCCTGGAACGGCTTCTGAGGTGGATTTGTACTATCAGCAACTAAGCTGAGTGCTCATTACAGGTGCTGAGGAGAGGAAGTCAACGGTGATGGAGTTCGGAAAGAAAACGCTAACAGGCTAGGTGAGGACGCTGGGTAATAAACCATGCGCTGGCCAGATTAGATATGTGCTTCATACCACGAGAGCTCAGATATGTGATGCAGATAACACACGTGCAGTAACAGGCTGTTCAAATGCTACAGTGACCAGTGACTGCGGTGACAGCACCACTAAGGATGTGTGTATAAGTGTGTGTGTGTGTGGTGTCTCTGTGTGTGTGTTTATGTGTGGTGTCTCTGTGTATGTGCCTGTGTGTGTTGTGTCTGTGTGTATGTATGTGTGTGTATGTATGTGTGTGTATGTGTGTCGGGATGACAGATGTAACTCCACACACTTTTGTAATGTGTGCTTCTGTACTTTCCTTGCGTGGGGGGTGGAAAGATGCGAGAAGTGACAAAGGTGTTGTCATGTGAACCATTGCATCGCAAGGCAGAGGTTGATGCGATTAGGATGCTGGCAATAATGTGGATGACGTCAAATGATCACACAGTGGCATATTCGGCAACAAGAAGCAGAGGTAGAATCATTATTATCTGTGCTTCAACAATAGTAAACAGAGAACGCACAAAATGAAAGCAATAGCAATAGAGAGATTGTAAGTGGGAGATATATACAGAGAGAGGGAGAGAGAGAGACAAAGAGCGAGAGAGAAGAGGGGAGGAGTTAGAAGGAGAGACAGACCGACAGAGAGAGACGCAAGAGACATCATTTGCCTCTCCTCCGCTCATCTCTTGCATGAGAGCCCGGGGAGCAGAGGCAGCTGATGACGAGGTGTACACGCCACGCACCGCCAGCCATGCGTCTCAGTCTCGCCCAGACCATCAGCCTTCCGGTGCTTTCCGGAACAATCTCTCGCCAGTCTAGCCTGTAGCCTCGGTGCCAGCACCAGCTGCCAGGGCCTCTCATCCTTGCCGTACAGGGAGGGGGAGGGGGTTGCAGAAGAGACTAGAGAGGGTACTACAATCAGATAGCAGGGCTGCCATGTCCTGGCCCTATCACATCCTGTAAGCACACCCACAGGCAGGCAGAGCTGGGTAATTGGATGCTGAATAGCCGAGGTGTGGAGAGGGATGCAAGTGTGTGCTACGGTCAGAAGCATGCGGGCTGACCATGGAAGGGAATAGCGGGAGCAGGGGGAGGGATGGTGCAAGAGGAGGAGGAACAATGGCTGGATGGGACCAATCAAATGAACGATTGAAAAACAATTCAGGGCTTTGGAGGACGTGATTGGGTGTGTTACGGCTCATGTGCCGAGGTGAGGACATGGAACACGGAATAGGCTTTTGCATAGGGAGGAATAAAACCTGTTACTCTGTCAGACTGGCTGAAGGAACATGACGCCACTTGTGTACACGTAGGAGGATTTCAGGGAGCTGCGAAACAGACACCTCTGATTGGATCAAAGACGATAAAACGGATCCTACAGCATTACTGACTCCTTACTCACACTCAGGGCCTGATTTACTAACAGGATTGCGCCCATTTCAGGCGTGAAATAGCGGGTAAAGACATAACACCGTATTTACAAAGGCAGCGCACTTGAGTAAAAACGCAGACTACTGCTGCTGGGAGGGTATAAGGGAAAAAGGGTGTGTATATTTCGAGCTCCTGTTTGCTGAACTTTTTTTATTTTCTTCGAAACACCCAAGGTGGCAGTAACATGCAGGCAATTTTCCCCTCTTTTAACGGCGCACTAATTAACACTAATGGGCGCTGATTGCCCAACGAGGATCCGGTTTGATAAATACCACGCAAAATACGGAAACACACCGTCCGCTATTTGCGGTTGGGCAAAGGAGCAGATTAAGCTGCGGTCGCACTCAGTGTGTGTGTTCGATGCGACGGAGAGTGGGGAAGCGCTCTCATGCAAGAAAAACATGGAGAAGGAGAAAGTGAGAAAGAGATGGGGGACAGAGAGACAGGGGGAAAGATTGAAACAGAAAGAGAGTGCCTTGTGGACTCGTGGAGGTATAACGAAATTTCCGTTTTTGCGCTGGTCTGCTTGACGTCACTTTGTCAGGGCTTGTCATAACTCTGGCATGTGACATCCTTGCGTGCACTCTTACCATGAGATATGCTTGACATGTGTGAAAATGTTTTGAGTGTGTGTACGCGGGATTATCTATCTGCTTCCCTGCATAAGTAAACGTGGACGTGTAGGTCAGTGAAATCATGTCAAAAGACAGAGAGGAGACAGTGTGAGACCGAGAGATGGAAAGATAGATTGATCTCCCTCCCTCTCTCTATCTCTCTCTCCCGCTCCCTCTCTCCCTGTGAAGAAGGAACCCATCGTAAGAGGTTATTTATTTTTTGATCCAGAGATGGAAACTAAATAGCAGCACAGGGAGCCCCAGCGGAATTACTCACTGGAGATGTGTTCTCCTGGGACCCCCCCGTCTCTCTCACTCTATCTCTCTTCCTCTCCCTCTCCCTCTTTCTCTTCCCTCTCTCCCCCCCCCCCCTTCAGTTTCCATCTTCCACTTTCGAGTCTCTCTCTCAGAGGAGGAGAAGGCGGCTTCTCGTCCCCACACGGCTCCTCTGCCCCTGTCGTGTCGCCGTTCCGACTCGGCCCTCCCTTCAACCCAGACCGAGGGGGGTTGCTATGCTGTGTGTTTTGTTCAGTTGTGTTTTTCCTATGCTCTGCAGGGCTTTTACTGTGCTTTCGGCCCCCGGTTCTGCGCTACGCTGTTGCGCGGTGCTATGCTGTGCTGTGTTCTGCTGTGCTGTGCCGAACTTTGCTCCAGGCTCCTCCCACTCCTGCCAGCCTTTAAGTGGGAATCCCATCCTTTCATCCAGGCCCTCCTCATTACAGTCACTCCCATCATCCTCCAAAGTCATTAGAACACCCGGCTCTCTCGCCCTCTCTCTCTCCTCCTGGTTTATCCTTTCATCATTTCCGCCCTGGTGCTGGACCGGCCCTCGATGAGGCCTATTCGGCTGACATCTTTACTCCACAAGGGCCGGTGTGAGTTATTGGGAAGGAGAGGAAGTAGGCTGCCTAAGCAGGGTAAAGCTGTCTCTACCTGGCCTGCATGGGCCTGTTGGTGCCGTCCTGGGGCCCCTCAGATACATTGTCGTCCTGCTCCCCACTTCTCTTAATGAGCAAAAGGTGTCAGAATGCGCCCTTACACACTGCTCATTGGGGAGGCTCCCCAACGCAGAAAAGAAATGATAATTATATATATAGACGCTAAAAATAAGCCTGGTTTGAGAAGGTGCTGAAGTGCTATGCAGTCTACCCATTGGAAAATTCCCCTCCACTTTCCCAGCCTTCCCACGTCAGGCTTCCTCCGCCTCTCAGAGACCTCCTCCCCCCTCCCCCAGCCGCCCACCATCCTCCCTCCCTCTCCCCCACTCCCTCTCTCTCCCCACCCCAAACCTCCCCTAAGCTCCCTCCTCCTCCCCAAGCCTATGCACCCCCCCCCCCTCCTGTCAACCCTTACCCCTCACCCACCCAGCCTCTCTTCCTTTCCACCCATCCTCGTCGCCTTCGTCCCTCCAGCCACTTTCCTCCTCCCCATCATCCCTGTCCCTCCTCAGGCCTCCCCAGGCCCCTTCCCTTCACCTCCGCCTAGTCTCCCGTCCTGCAGTAATCTAGGGAAGGATCTAGGTCCCCAACACGTCAGCGTAGGTTTAGGAGAGACGCATAATTAAGGTGACATCGTCACTACGGTAAAGTGCTCCCAGGAAGAGAAGCGTCCCCCGGTAAAGTCTCACCTGACAAGCGTGTTTTGCCTCAGGAGCTTCCTGCCTGTGCTGCTGTGCTGAATGTGAGTGTGTGTGTGTTCAAGACAACAGAGGAAATAGCTGCACACTCTGTAGCCTATTCAGCAGAGCGTGGGATTGCTGTGTCAACATGGGGAGTGTGTGAGACGGAGAAAGAAAAGTGCATGGGCATGTGAGAGAGTGAGAAAGAGAGAGAGAGAGACAGTGAGAGTGAGGGGAGGAAAGAAAGACAGAGGGAAAGGGAGGGAAAGAGACTAACCTGCTTTGAGAGTGGTGCAGGGTTTGTAAAGACACTCTTCATTATTCCTCAAATAGAAACAATCCCAGCCTCAGCTAATCCCTCTCACAACAGCACCCAGGAAATGGGCTCTGCTTTCACTGCCTCTCACACCCACAGGCTAACAATGGACGGAAATCTAATGTACCCACCCCCCAACTAAACCCATCACACACACACACACACACACAACAACAGCAGCATCAACATACATAGACGGGGACAAATTAGATCTGTTCGGTCTCCACCAGCATCATGATCTACCAGCCCAACCACAGCTCTTCTCCTCCTCCCTCCCCCCCCCTCAAGTTAGTGTGGAGGGAGCGGGAATGCTGAGGGCGCACACTCAGGAGGAACCAGCATCAATTAGAGTTTAAAGTGCACTCTATTTTAGTCCCCTTTCCTTGCCAAATTAAATTACACAATAAATAAGTGAACAAATAAATAAATAAATAAAAAACCTGGAATGGAAAAGAGATGAAGTCAAATTTGAAGAGAACCTCTCACTATGGGTCACTGCCTCCTGTGACCCTGTTCATCATGTTTAGTCCTTGTGTGTGTGTGTGTGTGTGTGTGTGTGTGTGTGTGTGTGTGTGTGTGTGTGTGTGTGTGTGTGTGTGTGTGTGCATGTGTGAGAGAGAGCCTGTGGGTGTATGGCCTGTTGTGTATGTCAGAGAAAGTTGCACATTTGTAACAACATATACATCCTGTGAGTATACTTTTCTTGCTCAAATCCACACACCCATGCACACACATGTTGACACGCCAAACACATGTAGGTCTGAAACAAGGAAAATACTCAAACTATTGACAGTGATAAGAGTGCAAAGGGGAGGCTTACACATTTAATTTTGTTTCTATAAAATCATAAACCCATCACGTATCTGAATGGATGAAGATATCAATACCTAGCAGGGTTGTTTGCTTGCTTTCTACAAGTTTTAAGTCTTGGTTGGCATGTGCATTCATTAGAGAAGATCAAACCACTTTGATCATTCAGCTGGAAACACTAGAGACACAGTAGGAAACAAATTAGACAAGACAGCTTCAGAGAGAAAGAATGGGTTTCCTCCCTACAAGGATGGGACGGATTGGGATTTATGTGTGTGTGTGTGTGTGTGTGTGCGCATGTGTGAGGGACACTGTAAATCAAAAGTCATTGGCTGTCTGTGGTTATTGATTATGTGGATCTGTGCAAGACTAATCTGTCACGTCAGGGCCTGAGGTGTCAAAGCCTCAGTTAGTTCACAGGTAGTGGTCACTAACAGGTGACATAACCAGGCCCTCATGCCAACTTAACAGCAATCCAATAGACACACAAGCAGGAAGGACCGCTGTCGGAACTACACTGATGCGAACATATACAGACGTTCTTCTGCACATTTACCTTATACGCCTCACACACACACACACACACACACACATACACACAGATGCACAATTATATCGGGTGCGTAACTCTTCATTGTACTGATATAGAATGACGTCCAGCAGTCTACGTTCCCTTACGTCTATATAATACAAATGCAAAGGCAACACTATTTCTCTTAGTGTTCAGGTAGGAGCTGTTACACTATTAGACTAAATAATGCAACAGGATTATGCATCATCGACGTTGGAACTTTCGAGTTTACATAACCGGGATTCAATAATAGAACGAGCACACTAGCGCTCTCTCCCTGTGGTCTCTCCCGCGCCTGCTCGGGAAATCGAGAACATAATAAACCGGTTTGTGAAAGAAAGCGAGAGAATGAGAAAGAAGTCATATCAAATGAGCTGAAAACACTCGCTCCCTCACCACATGGCTTCCATTCACTGTGAAGTGGTGACAAGCATCTTGGCCCCTGCATTTTATTTTCCTGGATACTGTGAACATCTATGTTTGAAGCTTGTGTGTTTAATTTGGCATCAGACGCATCCATCGAAAGGAACAGTGCCCACAGATTAGGTTTATATTTGCGTTTGAGAGTTCAAACAGGAACACGTATTCTGTGTAAGAGGATCTTCGGCACAGCTTCCTTGTAACGTGCTCCGACATCAGGGCAAGGGTCCGTTGTCCAGATACACACACAGATACGTACTGTATACTGTACACAAACACACACAGAGACACACACCCACACACACAGGCAAAAACACACACAGACTCAGATGCAGACAGACACAAACCCACACGCAGAGTTTGAAAATGAAAAAGACACAGACATACATATTGCCACCGCCAGAGCCAGATGAACAGGAAGACCGAGGATTCCCCAGAGAAGCCAGCCTGCTGTCAGAGGTCTGGTGTTCCTGAGAAAAGACAGTCCCAGCACATGCATCACACCTACACCCAAGAAAGGGGGATGAGGCGATGGGGTGGGTAGATGGGGAGGAAGGGGAAAACCCAGTTGCCAAGCCGCAAGGCATGTTGGGGTTCAATGTGGCAATGGCTTTTTGTCAGCAGAAAGAATATGTAATTTTTTCACTAAATGCATGATTTAATTGATTAGGGATTGAAATGACATTGATTATCAAATCCAATTTATCTTTTGGTGGACGTATGACTGAAGCTCACTAAAATGAACTCAAGCTTGACTGAGTGGAGACGCTCTGTGGTGGGATTTCACTTTCAGCTGGGGATCCACAGAGAGAGAGAGAGAGAGAGAGAGAGAGAGAGAGAGAGAGAGAGAGAGAGAGAGAAAGAGAGAGCGAGAGAGAGAGAGAGAAAGAGAGAGCGAGAGAGAGAGAGAGAGAGAGAGAGAGAGAGAGAGAGAGAGAGAGAGAGAGAGAGAGAAAGAGAGAGCGAGAGAGAGAGAGAGAGAGAGAGAGAGAGAGAGAGAGAGAGAGAGAGAGAGAGCGAGAGAGCAAGAGAAAATCCTTGTGTTTGTGTGTATGTGAGAGAGACAGAGACGAGAGTCATCGTGTTTGGGTGGGTGTGTGTGTGTGGCAGAGATAGGGAGAAGGAGAGAAGAGGGTGGCCTCTGGCTCTGTGTTTGCAGTCGGATCACATACAGCGTGATACCACATTCATTAACAGAGTCACCATGCAGACTACTTTGAAGAGGGAAAAGGCCAGGCTATTATTGGTAGTTACGGACCTCATGTCATGTGAACACATGAGAACATCCCAGTACAGAATTACAGAACAGAATGTTCCGACTGTAGGAAGTCTAAAATGCCTAATGATGATAGAGAATGAGAAAACGAAACGTATATCAGATTGTATGGTGGGTGTTTGTAGATTTGTAGATTGCTGTGTGTGTGTGTGTGTGTGTGTGTGTGCGTGTACTGAAAGTGTGTATGTATCCAACTTTCCTCTGGGATATTCTTTCGAGGTACTTAAAGCTCATTCTACTATAGACTTGAAGCCATGGAGCTACTGGCATTCACACACAGATACAGCCAGCCTTCACTGTTAGACATGGACTGTACCACATACGTTAACAGGAAGTTAGAGCTGTGAGGAGAAAGGAAGGCATGGTCAAACATGTCACCAACTCACTCAAAACAGAAAAAAGAAAGGGTTGAGGAAGCGTCACAGTCGTGTGAAGAGGGGTGGTCCTCCTCTTGCCTGAAGAAGTGCGACTCGGACTGAATACAGCTGTGAGGCGTTCTTTGACTTTTACATTCCTTAGCTGGTGTCCTCTAGGAACGATTTGCCCAGAAGAACTTAAAAATAGACTGAAAGAGAGCGAGAGTCAGGGAGAGAGAGAGCGAGAGAGCGAGAGAGAGAGAGAGAGAGAGAGAGAGAGAGGGAGGGGGAGGGAGGGAGAGAGAGAGAGAGAGAGAGAGAGAGAGAGAGAGAGAGAGAGCGAGAGAGAGAGAGAGATGGAAAGAGGGTAGAGGTTTTCTTTTACTCCACAGAGACTCCTTACCTCACTACGTCAAACCGCGCATGCCGACATTTAGCAATCTGTCAGCTAATTAATCATGCGCTCTAATCAGTCAGAGCTGCCGAAACAGTGTGCGGGTGTTTGTGTGTGTGAGAGAGCGGGAGACAGAGAGAGAGTGTGTGTACTGTGTGTGTGTGTGTTTCGGGGGGCATGCACAGCAGGGTCATAGCTTATTCACTAGTACAGTTAGCATCTGGCACAGCTTGAAACTACGACAGGAAAGCCTGTCATGTGGAGGGGAAGTGATGTGAATGTAGTTTATTTCTCTACATCATCTAACATTCCGCCTGGTGCCTTGAACTGATCTTTGGAAGACTTGGTCTAAAGTCAAGGATCCATAATGGGATGCATTACCACCGGGTCTCCATCCCTCAAAAGACCTCTTGACTATTCATCCAGCACAATTCTGTCCACTGTGATCTTGTTAACCTTGGAAATCAGAGCATGCCTCTTGCATATTTCTTGATTCAGAGCCAGGTGTACAATCCACCGGGTGAACAGCCCCTATTTGAAGGATCCGGCATTCACCACTTTGATCAAGATCTCCTCCGCGTTGATATGAGCGTGACAGGAGGATGGATTGCCTGTACAGCCACCAGAGCGAGCAATCATGTCTGCAACCATCCTGCCTAATTGTGACACGGGGGCCGGGGCGGTAGGGGTTGGGTGGGTGGGTGACCGTCCCCCATGGAACCCCGGCCAAGCTCCTCTAGCAAACACTCGCCGCAGCCTATGCTAATCTCCCGCTACGTGCTAACAAAAGCACTGATGCGCTCGATTTCCCGAGGAGCTTTTTTTTCTTCCCCATGCTTGTTTGGGAGTGTGGGGGGTAGAACGAGAGTGTGTGTGTGTGTGTGTGTGTGAGAGAGAGAGAGAGAGAGAGAGAGAGAGAGAGAGAGAGAGAGAGAGAGAGCGAGAGAGAGAGAGAGAGAGAGAGAGAGAGAGAGAGAGAGAGAGAGAGCGAGAGAGAACGAGAACGAGAACGAGAACGAGGAGAGAGAGACAGTGGGCGGTTGACTTCTTTAGTTCTTCGGTTACCTGTTGGGACGGCGGCGCGGAAATCAGCCTTGGCATTGTAGCTCCCTGGAACGGCTGTCTGATTGAAGTCTCACGGGGGAGTAGATTCAGCATCGCATGAGTGAGGAAGTGTGGGGGCCAAGGATAAGCAGTTCTCTAAACCAATTACTGAGCATAGAGCACAGCACATAGAGATTAGTCAGACAGAAGAACGGGGTAGGGGGGGAATAAAGATGGGAGAGGAAGTCTCAGTCAGTGTCTTTGTGTGCTGACGGGAGGGGAATGTATATTGTAAGAAGGAGAGGTTCTCTACGTGTGTGTGCGCGCGTGCAAGGAGGATGTGCGAATGGAAAAGACACCAAAATACACTTCCGAATGACAGTGAACCAGAAAAAAGGAAAAATCGACACAGCTCTGTCCGTCCGAGGAGAACCGAGGTCTAGTTTCCTGTGTCCCCGTGTGCCCCTGTAGCACGCAATGACAGGCTGGCAGCAGGTCGACGGTGGCTGCCTGACCCTGGAACACCCCTGACACCCAGACCTGGAGGTTTCCTTCACAAGGAGGTGTCTGATAGAGGAGCCTGTGGTCCACCTCACTGCCGAGGGCTTTTGATTCAGCTGCTATGAAAGCTTGCCAGGACCCTGGGGTAGCACACGTCAAAACATGGCAAATGACACTAGTCCTCAGCTGCACTTCAAAATAAGGCTGTGAAAAAAAAACGTGACATGCTCACATTCCGTTACACACAAACACACGTACACACACATCATATGCAGGTGTGCAAAAGCACCATCCAGAAACGCACACATACATTACAGTGCAAACATTAGCCAAGGCACACATACACCTGTTCCAAATGTTATTCAAACAAGTATATATCATTTGTCAAATCTACTACTTAACAAATGAATTCATCAGTTAACTCTTTAGTAAATAAGGCTTGCCTAATTATAATTATGGTTAAGTGACTCACTAGTATCACTGGGATGAGTTATAAATGTCACTGCATCAAAAGCCCTGGCAAGGCATCTGATTAAACTCAAGACACTGGTTAATGATTACATTTCCTCCTGGTCTAACCTGACTCCCTGTTATTATACACATACTGCATAATCAAAATGCTTAACAAAGCGATATAATACACAACACCCACAAAACAATTCATTCACTTAACCCTTCACCTGAAGCTTGTTCTACTGCTTAAAAAGGCAGACTAAGCTACCCTGAAACCTGTCATCTGAGCTATACAACAGAAAAGCTGTTCCAACCTTACCTACACTGTAAACCAAATAAATACAATAAAAACTCATAACATTTGTGGTAATGGTTTACATCAAATGTGTTGAGTAATCTAATCTTGCTAGTTAATATTGATTTACACAATCTATTCAATTAATAGATTTGTACAATTATTGACTTGCACAATTAGATCACTTAAGAATAATTGCTTAAAATACTTATGTACACAGTAAATAATGTAATCCTTTTCCTCAAAGGTTATGAGTATTCAGAATATGTCTGGTTTACAGTGCCATGTACTCCAGCAGTAAAATAAACAGAGTAGAGACAGATTATCATCTAATGAAGTTGAATGGCGGCCAGGAAAGCCAGCATGGGTCTGCAGTGAGCTGGTGTAGAAGACTCCTGCCACAGCCCTGACAAGTCAGCATCGGTCAGTGGGCAGCAAGGCTAATAAACTGTGGCTTGGCGTCTGATTCAACCAGCCAATCTCACAAGAGAAGCACAGGCCGAGAGGTGATCCTGTAAAAGCCTCTGACTAGAACGGAGAAAACAAGAGTAAATGGTGACCATTCTGTGTTGGAGTTCAAAGAAATGTTTGGATTTTCAAACCCCTTATGTTTGGTTGTTCAGTACACGATACAGGGAGAATTACAGGCATTTGAAGAATAGGAACATCTAGTTCTATGGAAAACCAACAGCTCACAAAACCCCACAACGATAGTTAGAGCCATCAGCCGCCGCTGCCCCACAGCACACATCCAATCTCACCAAAGAATGTATATGCTTCCATAGTGATGAATATCCACATTGTCAGTTCAACTGGATGAGGAAACCCAGCTTTTTCAAATGGAAGGGGAGGGGGCGGGGGGGGGGGGGGGGGGGATGGGGGTTGGGTATCGCAACCCTAAGCTATCGCCATCCGCCCAGCCATCCATTAAGGTCCATTTGCATTTTTGACACTTATGGCTGCGCTTTCCAAGCTTTCGGCATAATT
This sequence comes from Hypomesus transpacificus, assembly GCF_021917145.1. Classification (NCBI taxonomy): domain Eukaryota; kingdom Metazoa; phylum Chordata; class Actinopteri; order Osmeriformes; family Osmeridae; genus Hypomesus; species Hypomesus transpacificus. The sequence goes on from NC_061073.1 coordinate 12,781,193, forward strand.
CCCATAACTTATACGGCTCATTGGTGGATTGATATGTGCCACTGCTAAATGGGTATAATAAATGCCTCATCAACGCACAGAACTCACGACGAATCAGAAGACATGCCTCAGACTCCACACAGACCCTCTCATTCTTCATTAAATGCTCATTTGTCTCTATGAGGCTGGAGCCTCTGCACTTCTTTGCCGCTCCGAAAAATATATATTGAAATGAAATGCCATTTTGCACTCCACAAGGAAATATGATTTACTATTAAGGTTCATCTCTTGAATATGAGAAGAGAAATCAAACAGATGAGTATCCAAATAAACTAGAAGTAGAGCTGAGGGGAAGGGTGACCTATTTTCTGCCGATGTTCCACAACAACCAAAATCAAAGTGGTTGAACGGGTATTATTATAGATTAGAGTACTTCAACCAAATTAGAGAAAAAGAAAAGAGAGAGGCACGGAGTATTCGGGGCATGGAGGTGAAACCTCAGTCCTGGCTGGGTCCGTGATAAGAGCAGAGATGCGCTGTGTGTGAGATGTGACTGCTCTGTCCTTGTAGAGATCCTCCGGGCCACAGTTTAACCAATCCCTGCCCTCTGTGATCCTGCCTCAAAAGGCTGCAGCTTTTCAGAAAGCTATTGGTCCAACCGAACGCTCCACTCGTGTAGCCATTCTCCCCCAGAGGGACAACTCACATTCACATGACCCCCTTTAACTACCGACGCTCCCCATTCGATTCAAGAACATGAGACAGAAAAAGAAAGGAAGAAAAATAGGACAGCAGATTTCTGCCCTGGACAGTAGGGGAAAGGGTTTGACGGTCGGGATGTGATAGGGCTTCCACACAAGAAAGGAACGCCAAGTGATGAAGCTAATGAATGCAGAAGGGATCCCCGTTCCCTTTCATGCACCGAGGCGTGTTATGCTAATGCCAAACAAACCGGTGGGCTAAGGGGGGGCTGGGGATGGTGGAGGAGAGGGGGAAAGAGAGCACGCCAATAGATGCAGGGGTCCCACCTGTTTTATCCAACACAGAGAAAACCTTTTAACCTGGCCACAGACCCCCTGAACACACACTCCTCCCCAAGGCCCCAGTCTCTCTGTCTGATCCTGCCTTAAAAAGCAGCTCACTTTGGCTTTTCATTCAGGCTGACTTAACACACGCACCACCTGGTCTCAAGTTTTTTTTTTTTTTTTTGCTTTTGGTCTCTCTTTTGCATCCCTTTCTTCAAACACTGGGACACAAAGGGATGCTTTTTTTCACCCTTGCAAAACGTGCCGGTGGGGATTCAAACCGACACACGCCTTCTCATTTCGGATGAGAAAAACCCATAATTCAAACACTACAAGCTTTGTAACTGCTTTTTTAGGGAGACTGAAAACATTAATCAATTCCGTGAGTAGTACACCACCAACCCCACCCCTCCACACACCCCAACCCATACACACTCCACCTCACCTCACCCACACAAACAAACACTCCACACTGCACCCATCACTTGACACACATACACACACACACACACACACAAGTAGCACACCACTCTGCACAGTGCTAGCAGTTCCAGGAAGCACAGGCAATCCTCTCCCCTCATGAATATGACAAAGAGGTACATCTGGGTCATTAATATGGCAGGGGCGCGACACTGGAGCTCAATTAGCAGTCAGTGTAGATTCCGCCTCTGTCCCCTGATTCCGTACATGATCACTGCATTACAGCATCCTGCTCCAGATCAGGAGTGGATCACACCACACAGACGTGCTCCAGCACCGACCTGACTGGAATGTCGAACACCTGCTACACGCCACTGTCCAATCAATGGTCAAGAACCTTGTGAAGAACGGCGACAGTAAATGGGAGACAATTTGGCGCCACGCGAACACCGTTCGATGGATGATATCAGGTCATCCTCACAGGGAAGTCTGTGATTTTTGACCCATCTCTCACGCATAAAATAAAGCTGCAAAATACAGCGAGTTGGGTAACCGGCGATATCGGAGGCCAACTGCAATATCTCACAGAAGGGCAGGGGTAACCGGGCCTCTCGCTTTCTCTGTCTATCTCCTGTCTGTGCTGTCTGAGACGGAACTGGCAGACTTTGTCACTGGGCCATGACCTGACTAGGAGAGCACAGGATATTTTTCAAAGACACATAGGATTAAATCATGTGCATGTCTATTCTTGTCAGATCAAAACGTGGCCTGCCAGGGCCAACGCTGGCTACATGCAGGTGGCAGAAAGACTGACACAACAAGGTCAGACACTGACAGCCAGAGTGAGGAATAGGCTGGATACACTATGGCTTCCAGTATGATACACACATATGCATGGCCACACACACACACGCTCACACACACGCATGCTAGACCTACAAGCACCGGCTATTAGAAGAGTGAGCTGTAGAGAGGTGGGTTAAGATGAGAGAGAATGTAAATATGAGGGTAGGCAGTAAATATAGAGAGGGTATTTTGAGGTTGGATAGGAGACGATGAAACTGGGGACAAACAAGGAGCTCAGAAGCTCAAATCAAAGCGTGTTTCTATTAAATCTTGCATGTGCACATGATTGGTTGTGTTTCTACAGGCAAAACATTACATTTTTCCCGTGTCTGTCGGTGTGTGACTGTTTCCCTGTGTTATCTCTTTGTCTCTCATTTTGTCGACTGCCGAAAATGTGGGAGCCTCGAGTCGGCGATGGGTTTCCGAGAGCGAAGTGTTCCGTGTTTTCCTGCGTGCTGCTGTTGACTGTGGGCCAGGCCCCTCCTGTGAAGCAGAGCTGTGCTAGCATCTGATTGCCAGTCTGATTGGGTCGCAGAGGTAAAGAGTAGATCTGGGAGACAGACGGCACAGCCTGACCCAGCTGTCCCGATCGCGGGCACTCGTTCCACACCCCTGGGTGTTCAGACAACCCAGGTGGAGACCAAAAGGACGGAGGGAGGGAGGCTGGGGGGGCAGGGAGGGAGATGGGAGGGAGGGAGGTGGGTGGCTGGGGGGAGGAGGGGGCGGGGGATGAGGAGGAGTAACGCGTGAGCAAGGGGGACAAGGGGCCAGGGAGGAGGAACGGTGGATGCAGGAGTTAGGAGGGGGAGGAGGACCCAAGTGATAAGGGGAAGAAATGGTGGGGTGGGGGGGTGCATAGGGCAGTCATTACAGGATTTTCAGGATTTTCCTTCTAAGGATCGTCCCATGACCCTCCCACGGATTAAACAGATCAGGAAAAGGAGCAGTGAACATACTGGCAGGGGGACGACATTACTTTAAAGTTGAGCACTGAATGCAGGGCCTAAACAGTGGCTACACGGTTTATACACGACCAGCAGAAACAAACATAAGCCACGTCACCAAGACAATACAACAACTTAGGATGCTAATTACGTAAGGCATGGCTATGAATAGCCTGTCTTTCGTTCGTAGGAGTGCAGGGTGATTCTTTAATGATGCCCAGCGATAATGCCAGTGCATTCTCAGCCATCCCTGCTATGTTGTGTAATGTTGGAGTTTGACTCATCGGTGAAGCACGCTGCTCTTCACCCCACACACACTCGCAAACACATCCACTATCTGACACACTCTCTCCCTCTCTCTCTCTCTCTCTCTTTCTGACACACACTCTCCAATAAACTCTGCATATGAATTTCACCCTTTCATCTGCAAGATGTGAAACGCCACAGCGATTGCCCTTGATTATGCTGCGGATTCAATCTACAAGGCAGAGCTCCTGACAGATCCAGGAGATGCATTCTTCATGCAAGCACCTTTGATGTTTCGAACCATAAGAGGGATCATTTGGATTTACTAACCATTCAACGCAAAAGTAATTAGACAGAAATCGGTTGAAACTGTTTGGACACTTTTGATAGTACTGTACAATAGGAACTGGGCTAGATCATATACATAACCAACTGTACACTGGACAAATGAGGACCATGTTCATTCAAGTCGACAGCAGCATGTGATATTATCGTACATTGGAGTATGCCGTGAGAGAGGAACATGATGTACTTGGATCAAGTAAATCAAGTTGATCGCTTTCAAACTCGCTCAACTTTAGCTTTGTGATGATGTCGTCGTCAGTCTATTCAACCAAGGTTCTGTCTTCTTGCATCATATTCCAAAGGTGATACGTGTTTAACTGTTCCAAGTCAATTCAACATGACAGGTGGCATCATAACTGTGAATTTATAACACAACCGTCTGGCTTCCACGATGATTTGATCTGAAATCACCCGAGCGCACCGGGCCTTCCGCACACGCCTGGCACGGTATCCCTGCAGTAACAGGTCATGCAACTGTGCCACCAGCACAAAGGCAGACCCAATCCTTCCATCTCCATTTGGAAATAATCAGTCAAAAGGCCACTCTTTCCAGAAATGGGTGATTGTGTGTTGTGCTGTTTGCGCGCGTGTGAGTGCATGTGTGCGTACGAGTGTGTGCGTACGGGTGTGAGTGTGTGTGTTTGAGAGAGAGAGAGAGATAGAGAGAGAGAGAGAGAGAGAGAGAGAGAGAGAGAGAGAGAGAGAGAGAGAGAGAGAGAGAGAGAGGGAGGGAGGGAGAGAGAGAGAGAGAGAGAGAGAGAGAGAGAGAGACAGACAGACAGAGAGAGAGAGAGAGATAGAGAATGTAAGCAACAAAACTGCATTACGAGAGCACTATGAACCTATTCTCCCTGAGTGATTTAGTCATTATTTTAGCCTGAAAGCCTCAGCACAGGCTCATTGTACGAGGAAATTGCATTAATGAACTCAGATAAGAACAATCACCTATTGCAGCGTCCCTGTTTTTGCATTTTCAAATAACCTATTAAATGCAGACTCTTTCTGTCCTCATCATTAACATTCCCCCCCCCTCCGTTTTCTGCTCCTTTCTGTCTTTTTTTGTCCCTTTTGAAGGGAGAAACTATAAAGTGTCACCTTCATTAGATGCAGGTTTTGAGAGTGGGAGGGAAGAGGTGAAAGACAGCGTGTCAACCTCTCCCAGCCCGTTTAACCTTTTAATTTAGCAGCAGGAATTAATGTGGCGACCCAGGCCAGTATCACTTAAAACAGACGCTGCCTGGGTGCCCTGAGGGCACGAGGAAAGGCTTCTCTGCAGTGCACCTATGCTGCTGCCGTATATGTCTAGCCTGTGTGTGTGTGTTTGTGTGTGTGTGTGTGTGCGTGTGTGTGTGCACAACCCCTCACCCTGGCTGTCACGTCAGCAGAACAGCACCTCAGGACCGCCACTCTCGCTTTAGCACCATGTCACATTCTAATGTGGTTCGGGAGAGAGAGAGAGAGAGAGAGAGAGAGAGAGAGAGAGAGAGAGAGAGAGAGAGAGGGGGCCAGTTGGAGATTATTACGTTGAAAGGACCCCCCTCGCCCCAGCACCCCCCTCTCTTCTCGTCAAGACTGGCAAGGTGGGTGACGTAGGGGCAGTGGTGACTAATGTTGCAGTCAGAATCCAGGTCACTGCTTTTAAGCTGAAATATGGTGAGTGAACATGGCGGGGAAAGAAGGGATTTGAGGTTAGGGGGAGGAAGCAGAATGAAGGGGAAGTCCACCCTTGTTTCTCAGAGTCTGAGGAGAACAAAAAGACCAGACAAGTTCTTACTTATCAAACTATTTAAGCACCATTATGCTGCACAGTAAGCCGGCAGCAAAGACTTCTCCATACCTCGTCTAAGACATCCACTTCCTTTCTTATGTTCTCAAAGTCATGTTGGCAGTGAAGGGGGAAGAGGGGTGGACGCAGGAAGAACACGCACTGGCCTCCGGTGAGACGGGAATGGCGCTTTTATGATGTCCCTCAGATTCTTCTCTGAGATTGATGGGGTGAGCTGCAGTGGCGATTGATTAATCCATCCACTAGAGGAATGTGCTCCTACCGTACCCAAGAACGGCAGTCTCTCTCTCTCTCTCTCTCTCTCTCTCTCTCTCTCTCTCTCTCTCTCTCTCTCTCTCTCTCTCTCTCTCTCTCTCTCTCTCTCTCTCTCTCTCTGGGTGCCACATTTAGACAGACATGTTGGAGTGGATGAAGAATGATTGAGGCCACTGCAGACGCTGTGCCTGTGTGTGTGTGTGTGTGTGTGTGTGTGTGTGCGTATGTCATTGTGTTTGTGTGTTGATAGAGTATGTTGTCTTCCTGCCAGATCCTGGTATGTTACTGTCATCTTGGTCTAGATTACTGTACAATCCAGAACATCATGTCAGCGCTAATTTTTAAAGGAGGCTGACTTCCCTGGTCGTTACATGATTCAGATAATCACACTGATCCTTACGAAGAATCTATATCAATGTCAGCTCTGCTCTGGTATATCCAAACACAAGTGTCAAAAAACATGTAACTACTGTGGTCATATCGTCAAAGCTAATAATCTTAGACTCACTTTAGTTGTTTTCATTTGTACTCATTTAATTTTAACATGCATATAAGATATTGTAAAAGAGCTTCTGTTGCAAGATTGGCTGTGCGTCACAGCACGTGGGTCTTATGAAATACTAATTTGCCCTAAGCACACGTAAAATTAGCTGCTTCACTTTTTCTTTCATAAAGGCTTGCAATTGATATGCGATCTGAAGCATGATTCTAATTTTCACCAACCGGTAAACTAATAGGGGGGGTGATGAGGGTTCAAGAGGCTTGGCTGCACTCATTACTGTTGTGTTCTAATGTCACGCTCCACCTAGTTAAATTCTGACTATGAGTTTCCTTCAGGGCAAAAACAAAGAGCATCATTCAAATGTCAATTGTTGAACAGTGACTCAAACTCTTCCTGCTCATGCACATGGAAGTCATAAGTTGTCGGGGGCCGCCCTCTTGGAAGAACACAGAGATCATGCAAGATGATGCATCATGCTAGAGCTTCGACACAGAACACTGCCGGATGAGCATCAACCTGAACCCATCCTGCATGTTGACGTTGAGAAGGTACAGCTGAGATATAAAACGTAATGCATGCTCTTTTCTACAACTTGTTGTAGTTCAATTTACCAGGAAACGAGAAAGTACAATTTCTTGAAACCTCGTTGACGCAAAATACAAAACACATAAAAACACACACACACAAAAACAATACAAATGAGCTCCAAATATTCACATACAGTAAATGAGTTCTGCACATCTTTGTTTGAAGTCTGTCCCTGAAGAAAACTAAATCCCATGACATGGTTTTCTTACTGTATATGGGTTACAGCAATCACAGTGAAGTACAACAAGGCTTAAGTTGAGAGATCAAAGCAGAGACAAACATTTTCTGTCATTATTTCCAATAGGATTTCAGCCTCTAGGCCCATATCCCAAAAAAAACATCCAGGATGAGTCCTTGTCTTGTGGTCCATTTGTTTAGGACCCCCTGCCTAGCTTTGAGTAGGCACATTGTCTGAACAAAATGACAGACTGTACAGATTTTAGATAACACTAGATTCCCCTTTCACTCTGAATCAAATCCCCAGAAAAGAGAAGTACCTTCCACCTTCAAGAAAATGAGAGACAGAAGTGTGTTTCCATTATTGATACAAGTCACCAGTGGTTAATGGAATGAATGGTAATGGTGTCCTAAGCCTGGCTTTAAGACGATTAATCCGATTTAGGAAAAGAAAATGTATTATAAGGCACAAAGTGTTGGCCCCGATGTGAACTGAGTCATGATCTGAGGAGAGCTAAGCAGTGTGTAGATATGGGACACAGGCATATGCTGTGATGCTTTCCACAGGCCCACACACCACAGCTATGGTACGCCATTTCTGTCCGACAACTACATGAATTCTCCGATAGAGTGGCTTGGCATGACTCTCAAACAATAACTCGGACCAGGAACATGGAAGAAATTGGATGTACAGCCGAATTCCGCATAAATTCGAAATGATCCAATGAAGTATGTATCTGTGCTAGCAGCAGGCTGCGGCAGGAAGGAAGCACAAGTCCCTTAGCTGCACCTGCTCTGAGGCAGGCTCACTGTTGAGGAGGCTGGAAACACACTGGGGACCCCTCTGTTGTCACGCCACCATAATGGAATAAACAAGCAAACAGGTGAAGGTGCAGACGTCCTGAGGATATCCACCACCTGGAGAATGTGGCCTCTTTTTTCCCCCCTCTCTGTCTAACATGGTCTGCCTTGATTGATATAGTGTATATACAACCCAGACCACCCAGCACTGTGCAAGTGCCTTGAAGGGGCCTACATATCCAACATGGAGGAGTTCTCTGAGGGACCGGGGGGCAAGTTTGAGGAGTGCTAAGCACAGAGAAAGGATAGGCTCTTTGTTGGCATGAATCATTCTGCATCATTTGCCAACAAACAAATGTCATCTTTGGGAAGCGTCGACCAGATTTATCATGCTAAACTCCTTGACGGGGGAAGAACATAAAATGAACAGTCTAATTTGTCTCCCCAAGGCAATGTCACTCCATCATTTGGATGTGCTGTCTCACACTGGGTGACAAATGTTCCCTCCGTTCCTCACCTGAAGGACCAGGGCATTCAATATTTCAGGTGACGGAGAGATACGATTAACACTGCGTCTGAGGAATGACACCCATCGCCATCTGGCAGAGCTGCTAGCAACAGTATTATTGGTTTTATTACTTTTATAATAGTTAATGCATTACTGTTTAAGATGAATTAGTTTGACATTGTGATTAGATGAAATACATCTACACGGATGTGAATTATAGGAATAATATTGTCAGATTCAGAGTCACACACAGTGGCACTGCCGATATTGGAACCCTCTCTGATGTATTTAAGCCCAGTTGGTCCATTTGGACTGTTCCAGAGAGAGATGGCTGATTTACATAATCGTACAGCTATGATAAATCAAAAAGTAGTTTGTCTCTACATCAAAGCAATCAGATGCTAACTTATTCTTTTAATGAGGAACATTTTCAGTGTCATTATCATGGTACAATAATGGGTGTTATTGCATCTGTCGTGTCATTTTCTTTTCTGTGGAGGAATAGTGTGATTGCTTTATCTGCAATAGAAAGATGCTGTACTGCATGGGATCAAACACCACAAATAGTACTGATGGTCTTATAACTGTGTATGTCCATTTAATATTGTTTTCCCTGAAGAGAACTGCTCCATTGAACTGGGCTGGGGAGACTAAAGACATACTGACTCATTGCATGTGCAGAATGGATTGTTTTTCAAAACCAATCCAATTCTAGCAAGTCACCGCCAAGGAGGCACAGTAAATCCATGCGTCATATAGCTCAATGTGCCAGCGCCTGGAAGAACATTTTCGCTGATTCATCACGGGAGCTTATCCAAAACACCACTGGTTAAGTTACTCGTGCCATGGACGAACAGTAACCACTCTTGTGCGTCACCCGGTTGAGTTCCTGAGTTCTTGCCAGTAGACTGAATAGCGACCTGGAGGCGCGCGAGGAGCTTTTCATTTCAGCACCACGTACAACAGACAGCTCCCTCTCAGCCAAAACGGAGTATGGGGCCAAACCGACACAGCTTCGCTTCTACGCATTGAAGATGCGTCCGTTTTGTATTCGTAATAATGTCTGAGATATCCTAAATACCGTCCTGAAGACGACCACGGTGGGATACTGTAATGCTGCAGCCCTCTAAGGTGTCCTTGCAAAAATATTTTGAAAAATTGCACTGCAGACTATTCGTCTGTTCATTCTTGCGTATTGATGTGTAAGGATTCATGCCCTTCTATGATTGTTTATAGTTGAGTTTGTTTGAAAACCATACGCTTTACTATCAAATTCAGCATTCAACAGTCACTGACACAACGGAACCAACCTCGCTATATTTTATAATCAGATTAAGACGAGTGATATAATGAGAGTGAGAGTAAAATACTAAACAACACTTAGGAAATAGGCTGTCGAGGTCTACACCTTTTTTTGACCATGGTCGGGGGATGAATAGGAATATCCGTTTGATCCAACTTGACATACACGCGCGCGCGCACACTACCAAATGACACACGCCACACGTGAAGCATAGCCTACAATGAAATATTATATTATGTAGAAATGTCGACATTCTGGATGATGGTAAAGTTAAATGAACAAATCTGCAAAAGTGGCATGGATGATGAAAAGCACCAAACACCACTGTGGTTGCAGATAACCCTTACATTAGGCTGCATTATATTAGGCTACAGAATCGAAGTGGCGGGCGGTGTTATGAAGTAATCTACAGCGATATGAATACATAAACAAACATAGCATAGGCCTACTTACTTGTCCCCGAAGATGTGAATCTTTTAATGAGATCGGAATTCAACAGCCTCGGTTTCTTCCTTAGCTCCCACCCCAACACGTTGCATAGATAATACATCCGCAAATCTCAGGCAATTAGGCAGAATCCGTTGTTTTACTTTCTCGACAAGCACGTCTTCAGATGTTGTTCCAATATTCAAGACGAAACAACATTTAATCCATCATCATCTATCATGAACGTCAGCACTGGGACATTGATTGCAATGCCAATTTATCCATCTCTCGATTCCAATTTATTTTTTCAACGTGATGCCGAGGCACCCACAAGTGCCACAGTTAAAACTAATCTTGCGATGCAGTGACACCCCAATGTGCAGTTAGTGAGGAAAATCTCTAGGCTACCCAAGATGTTGTCCAATGCACGTCTTGTATCGATGATTAATCAATATCGACAAATCGTTAAGGATGAGAAAGCACATTTCTGGCCAGAACTATTTGGAAGGAAAAACGCAAGCGAATCTCCTCAGTCCTGAAACCCTACAGTTAGCATCGCCTCGCAAGCCATGTAGGATATCCACGTAGATAACATCCAGAAATATCTTCAAAATGTATGGTATATGCAAAATTCCTTGGAATTGAAATATTGATGCTGGTCGTTTTAATAGTCACGCATTCAGGTATAACTTTTTTCTTTAAACTGCCCGATATCCAAGGCTTCTTGAATCTGATTAGATTTCACCTCACAACCCAGTGCGGATCTCAAAATGCTTATTTCTCTTTTCGTCACGGTTTATGGTGTTGGACGAGGTCCCGGAGTTTGTGTATAAACTCGCCAGGCGAATAGCTATAATAACGAATAAAAAGGTCGTTGGTTTTAGATTTGTCTCCTCATATTTGTTTCCATCGATTTTCATAAGGACCGTGTTTAATGCAAGAAAAACGACACGCCAGTGGGAAAATCCAGCAGGTTTTCTATGACCATCTTGAACGACAGAAATCTATTGAATCTCATCCATCGGTTTAAATAAAATCCCTTGTTCCATCCGTAGACTACAGTAGACGAAATGTGGTGTCTTAATGTCAGTCTGTTCACCGAAGGCAGTCCACAGTACCTGTCAGTGTTGCCTTACACAGCAATCATCGCCTCCTCTCTGCGCTCTGGTTCTTCCAAATCAGATACGGCACTCATCCCAGAAATCCACAGAGATCACGCATGGTGGGCATAACACAATCCACCAGGTGTTGATCCTCCTCGTGTGCCTTGCAAAGTCAAGTTATAAAGCGCGTTTTTGGATCACAAATCACCCATTTTAACGCACACCAAGACTTCCGACGAAACACGCTCAGCTTTTACGCACCAAAATAAATCACAGAGCACCATGCGCAAGCATAGAGCGCTTGGAGAGTGTATGAGCTTACTGTAGGTTCTCTTTCGGTATACTGATGGCCTCAAACGTACCTCCCACCCCTTCCGTCCTCTGAACATGATAATTTGTAATCCGCCTGTCAGTGCGGATGGAATGACGCTGCTGTCTGAGGAATTCGTGTTAAAGGAATACATAGTTTTGTCTACTCATTTTCTTCATGTTTACTGCCATTTTTGGTATCTGGCTTTACTATTCCGTAACAGGTCCCTTATGATCGATGCAGTTGAATAAAATGTTGCGGTGGCTTTAGCGCGGATGGGTCTCACGTGGTATTAGTATGCGTGTGCGCGCGCAAAAAAGTAGGCTACCTGAGCATGTACGACTATAAAACGATTGAGCAAGGAAGATAGGGTAAGAAAAGACACGTAGACAAGGAGGCAGAAAGAAAGGGGCAAAAAGAGATAGAGAGAGAAAGAGAGACATTGAAGAGTTTCTCAAGTTCAGTACTAACGCAGATGGGACATGACTGCCACCTACCGACTGCCCTACCCCTGTGTGACACCACCAGCAGCCACTGGCGGCTTCAACGCAGCCGAGAATACCCCGTGCTTTCTCATCACTTTCTGACAACCATCGCCATGCCACGTTCTTACCAGTGAAGGAATCGAGTCGAAATTGACTTAATGGCTCCTTTAAGCCTATGCAACCATCTTTAATCCTACACCAGTTTGCTGTGTCAAGACAACATTCAATGAGTACTTAAAACAAAAAAAGGTGCTTTATCAGATCTAAAATGGATGCATAGTACTTAGTACATAGTACCCAGGATGGTCGACACTGGACAGGTTTGTGAGAAAGGGTGGGTATTACATAGTTTCTATTATGATATATAACACATTAGAAAGGTCCCTCTCGAGCCTTATATCTATTAAAAAACATATTTTTTATGGGCTCAGGGAGGATCATTCAAGTCAAAACAATGTGAACTACTGTATATAAAAGATGTAAACTACTCAGTAGATTCACTCAGCCTGGTCTTGGGAAAGGAATGCAAGTAGTATCAGTGCCTCCATGTTATACGTTAGACGACACAGCAGATTTAGGGAAATGTGGTAATGCCGTTTCAGGGATCTGTCCATCACGCTGTCGCTGTGACACCTGAAGGAGCCACATTCATCAGTCTTCATAAGTGTCAACCTGGCTGGTGATCTGGGTCCCATGCATTGGTCTGAGGTTCAGAGCAACAGCCTCTAGCATGCATTTGGCTGAACCATCTTACTTTAGCACAAACGTGCTGACTCTGATCTCTTACCCCCACGCACCAACACTCTCTCTCTCTCTCTCTCTCTCTCTCTCTCTCTCTCTCTCTCTCTCTCTCTCTCTCTCTCTCTCTCTCTCTCTCTCTCTCTCTCTCTCTCTCTCTCTCTCTCTCTCTCTCTCTCTCTCTCTCTCTCTCTGTAACACACACACACACACACACACACACACACACACAGTTAAGTAGTACAATGGAACATAACCTTTTCCAGTAATTTGTCTTCCATGGCCCTGCATTAAAGTGATGTGGCTCTATGTACTTTTTATATCACTTTCATTGAGCACTCCGCAATAATGGCAGCCATGTTATGACAGCCTTGCCTAATGGTTTGGATTTAAGGCTTTTTATTTTACTATCCTCCTGTGAATCTGTGGTGACCACTTCATTTTACTTAAGATATTATTTGCTCTGTGGGAGCCATCACTAGTCACCACAACTTTTCCCATTTTGGTGTTGATTTGTCTCTCCTCTGGGATAATTGAAGAGTTGTTGGTTGAAACAGCAACATAAACCATTACAATTGCCTGTCTGTAAGATTCTGATGGAAAGTCACAATATGTATTTATTTATGTTAAATGGTGTCTCTTATCAAACAACATTCCAATACTGTAGCAATATCTTGTCCATAGTGGAACAGTGAAAGGAGTGTTCAGATTATTCTGTCGCATGTCCTTGCTCATACTGTAGGTAAAGACTCATCGAGTACCCATGGGGTCGGTAATAGTTGAAGTGGCACACAAGACTACATTTTGACCTTCATTTGACTGACTACTGGAAGTTAATTCTTGGGTAGACAGGAACAGTATGGGCAATGCCATCATCCATAAATGTGAGAATATCGTTGACACTAAAGTGATTTAACTGTATTTGCCACACAAGCAGGGACACTGCTTGTCCCCACCTTCAAGAAAAGGCTCAAGACGCACTTGTTCCGGGGGTACAACGGCACTTACGACTGCTTGGCTGGACCTGATGTTAGTTTCCTCCAGGTTTCACAATGACTTATTTAGAGACTTGTTGCTGTTGTTGGTTAGTTATAACAGATTTAAACTTTTGTACTCGCTGTGAAATATTTTACTGTTGATTGTTCTTCTACAGGTACACTCTTGCACCTTTTGGATTTCATGTTGTTTAATTGTACTTGCACTTTTTGATTTTCATGTTGTTTAATTGTAATTTGTATGATCTTATGGTTCTTCCCTTTGGCACTTATTTGGTTTTCACAATGTATGCTTCATGTTTTGGCTGCTTGCAATGTTTGGGGCTACCTCGTTGTTATGATCAGTGACCTATGCTCTTTTGTAAAGCTCTCTCTTGGAAGTTGCTTTGGATAAAAGTGTCTGCTAAATGCATACATGTAATGTAAATGTAAGCATGGGCTGAAAACTTTTATTTTCACCATAGCTTTAATCTACTGTGATCTGATCCATCCGTGTCCTATTTTGCTGCTCCTTGGGAGTCTTTTGCATAGAACTCTGACACAAAAGGTTAAGGTTAGAAGCTCCTTGCAAGATTTCTCAGAAACAGCCCAAATTAATTTGGGGCAGATTCGTAAAAATCTGAAAGCAGGTTATCCAAATCTATCGGCGACCTTGTTCGTCAAAATACTGAAGCCATACAGCTTGCGTTGGAACAGTGAGCTAGGACTTCTTCCCAAGCAGCAATATGTGATGCCTTCGGACAGAGACCAGGCTGCCTATTCTAAACAGTCCACTTAGACTTCAGAGAAAAACACAGTGTTTTGACAGGAGACGGTGAACATTGTAAAATGACAGATGGACGGCTTTAATAAGAACATACCTCTCTTCCTGCCTCAGAGAGCATCTACTTTGTCAGGCCATGAATAATACATGTGTTGGGATGCAATTAGATAATGTAATAATCATGTTCCGTATGCCATGTAGGATTTATCCAGCGTTCAAAAGGAATATTCCGTGCACATGGTGCTGCTGATGGTTTCCGTATCACAATCATCACTTAGTGGTGGAGACAGGGACAATGACAGATTTGAAGCATGAAACAGAGTTAACATGGAGGGAGATTAGGGAGATGAGTACTGTACAGTCTTTTGGAGTTGATGTGCCACCATTGTGATGAAAATATTGACATCATCTTTTAGCTTGACAGTAGAGTCCGTTTGAAATTGAATTAGTATTTGTTAGCCTGGTTTGTGGCTAAATACAGGTTGTAGGCCTGGCACAGTTGAACATTGTGCACTTTGTGCTGCATGGTGATTTAAGACACGCGACAGCAATGTGGCCTTGGGACAGCGTGGATTGGCTCTATGTACTTTTGACAGTCCCCTGCCACAGATATCTATCCACAAGACAATCCCTGAGCGATCCCGGTATTGCTGATGTGGAATATAGATGGATATCCACGGCGTTTCGTGAGGGTCTGGATCATTGTTGTCCTTGAGGAGCTCAGGGACAGAAAAATGACACAGCCGGATGAGGGGCCAAACTCTGAGAGCTGCCGGAGTGTGTTGCTGAGAGAGTGCCACTCGTCACTCCGTTGTTTTCCAACAAAGCGAGCACAGTGTCAGAGAAGGTTACGGCAGATAACACAGACGTGCCTCTCTCGACCATTTCTTCTTTCGTTTTTGCCTCGTTTTATTTTAGTGTTCGCGTTTCACCGTGTTGCAGTTTGTAAAGACAGTTATCTGCCCTTGGTACTTCAGCATGGAATGCGTCCTCTTTTCACCTCCTCCTTATGTTGCGTGAAAAAAGCCCCGCAGTGCACGTTGTATGAAGTGTGCCCTGTCAGTTATCTGACACAGAACACATGTCGCAGTACTATAGCAGGCAAAAATCCACAAGCAATATTCCACTAACACCTCTGCGTCATCTTCGAGATTAAGAGCAATTCAGCAAATTTCACGGACTTGCTAATGAGGTGCATCAATGTGTTTTCCATCCTGTTTAATCTCCACTTTGATCCACACTAATCTCTCACTGTACTTGTTATCCAAGGATTCTTTCAGCCCAAAGGGCTTGCGATCGAAGAGCACGCTCCGATTTCAAACTCCCAGCCGCCATCATCTTGATGTCTCCAGCTTCGCCCCTTCATCTCCACAAATTTGAATAATTCAAAGCAGGATCCACCTTAATAACGTCCTCCGCCTTGCTTCAATTTCACAATATGATAGGTGAAGGGGAGTAGATGACTGGTCGGGTTATTGGATTTTGGCTGCAGCTCTGAGAGGTAAGGAGAAGAGGAGGACGGTACTCGGGGCAGCAAGATGAACACTGAAATGACTATCGTCCTATTGATCGTCATCATATATCAGCTTCGGTCCAGGCTGACGTGCTGTCATTAGTAACATATATGAGAACAGATGTTGTCAACAAAATGACATGCAATCACAGGATCGTCCTATTTTGCCGACACTATGTAAGATTGGATAGTGTATCCGAGATCCATGAAATACTAGGAGGCTGTTATTGAAGTATGTGGTAAACTGAAGTAAGATTACATGGTTGAGTTACTGTATATCACATGAAAATAATTTTGCTAAAAGCAGAACTTTATAAACACTCAGGACCATTTTATGAAAATAAAATGCATGATTGTCTGCTGTTGTGGGGGGGAGAGAATGTGACAAGAAAAGCATATATATCAATATATTTCAGCTTTAATTTCAATATATACCAGTATTATCATATTACACTTTCAGCACATTATAGTGCTACTCTGGTTAAAAGTCCTGCATTGACTTGAGAGGTGGTTTCAACTCTTCCAGGGAACACTTAAGGACTAAGGATAGTTCTATATTTTGATGGCTCGGCACACCTTATGACAGAAGCAATCTGACATGTGTATTGAGGCATAGTTCCGATGAGGAAAAAGTGCACATATGCACAGAGGGCTCTACCGTACTGTAGCATACATTATAAGTTATATTTTAATTAGCAATAAGGCTTGCTTCACTAGAAATCACAGCAGTTAACAGCTAAAAAATAAAGCAAAACATGTCACGTTGCATCTTGTCTGAACACAAAATGTTCAGGGTACAGTGACTAACACATCCTCTTTGAAGTAAAGGACCCAAAGAGATGGGGGTGTAATTGGTTTGAGCTTTTCAAGGAATACAAAGAGCCTATTTTTAGGCATACAACCTTAAACATTAAGTGGTCTGTGTGTATTTGATAGCCTTTACACACAAAGCATGACTGCCACCCCAGCATATTGATATCCCTGAGATTCAGAAGTCTTAAGATAATTATAGACAAAAAACAATGCTATGTCTTCCCAAACCTTTTATGAGTTCTTCCCCTGGGAAATGTTTTTTTAGATAATCCCACAGAGCAACATATTTCAAAACCCCACTGACAAAGCCATTTTAAATATGTTCTTTTCACATTTCAAGTCACAGTCATTAGATGAGGTATAGGGTTAGGCTTTTGGGCATGTCATGCTGAGTAGTTTTAGGGTTAGGGTCCAACTAAGAAACACCGTACTTGCGCTGTTTTATGTTTAGCTCTGGGGCACCATTGCACCTACTTCCTGTTGGCTGTGAATCCCTTTGTTCAAAGACACAGAATGACACATCCTGCTCCCAGAATACAATTCCCTCTGAAATGTGCTCAAATGTTGTGTGTCAAACAAGACCAGCTGTTCCACAGGTAAACAAAAGGCTTGAGAATTAGACTACAAATCAGGAGCCTCCAGCAACACTCCTGACGTGATATTAGAGCACTTCATTTAATTGCAGGCCCCACATTTTCTTCGACAAACCAATCATGGACATTGAGGAAAAATACCCCAGTTCACAATTATGAATATAGCATGCATATAAAGCATTTTTTTTGTTTTTGTTTTACTGCTTATAAGCTTTTGCAGTTTATTTCTTCCTTGAACTCTGAGAATAAATAATAGCCTTCCAAAGAATTCCCGGGCATGGAAAACTGTACATTGTATCCCCAGGGTTGGCCATTAGCAACTCTATGACATTAAGGCAACTACTGTACAGTATGCATTTTAATTTGTTTCACAAATCAAAGTTATGTATGTTTCTTAAGGATTTTTTTTTGCTTTGCTTGCATTTTCTGTAATTTAGCAGGAATTTGATCAATTTCCTTGTCAGGTTCATTGAAGTAATGTAGCTTTTTTTTCGATTTCCAAACAATACTTTTCTATTCATTTTCCACTTGGAGGCCCACATTTCTTCCTGATACTTTCTATAGTCCACATTTTGTCTCAAGTCCAGCGCTATGAAGCGGACAGTAGGGACATGTCCCTACTAATGTCAAGAGACCATCAAAACTTCCCCTCCAATTTCATCATCAAAGCAGGGGCAGGTAAGCATACAAGGTGAAATACATCTTTGCAATTGACTGATAGACCCTGGCAATGTTCAAACCAAACCTACACCCTTGGATCCTGGATTCAACAACCCAGATGAATACACCCCAGGCTTGTTACTGTAAACAGCTATGGAAGTGAGCAACATACATCAGCTTAACACATGAAGCCTGCTGAGGTGAAGCTTTGCTGACAATCAAACGTGAACGCTTTAAACATGACATACTGTAAGCCTTGTAATCTGCTATTACAGCCGATTTAGTGTGACGCAACCTCCTCCAGCCTGTTTTGCTTACTTGACTGTGTTTCGGTTTATGGTAGAGAAAGCAGTGCTCCCGACAATACGGTAGCATACTGTACCTATTCAGATGTGAGCAGCAGAGCAGATTTGCAGCATCTGGAAGAGGCGGCTGATCCAGTTTCTAATCCTCCATGTGTCTTGTGTGTTCAGACAGTGTCAGTGGAGAAGACAGCCCTCAATCATCACCTGCCATTGAAGAAATACTGTTTAGTGTACAAAATAGGCTGGGGGAAATGCTGTTGTATGGGCTCGACCTGAACAGAATGTGACTACAACTTTAAGAAAAGTATGCAGTAAAATATCATCTGTATCTACACACTTTGAAGTGAATTTTGAAACATAGTTTGAAAGGACAACTTTCCACTTGGGTATTGATGATGTCAAATAAAGTTACCGTGGCAATGTTGTTTGTTGAGTAGTGTTCATTCTAGCACTTAGATTATCTATCACAAGAGTGGGAACCTACTTTAAATGACCTCAATGTGATGGAAGTACAGTAAAGAACATCGCTTTATTTCCAAGAACACTTTAGGCCGATGTTTCACAACTTTCACCCAGGCAGTGTGTATGTGTCTGTTTGTGTGACGTTAGGGAGGGGTACAATACACCTCCATTTTATACACATCATACAATATTCAGAACATCTGGGATTGGTTAACTATACATTTTGCACACATCTGCAGAAGGGAAATCTCCATGATACCTTATATAGGGCAGGTGAATATGAGCATGAAGGCAGGGTAAGCTATGACCGCTATCCATTACCAGAACAGCGCTTGTGCTATAAAATGGGACCAGGGTTAGGCCATCACCAGAGACAGAGGTATTGCATTTTAGATCTAAAGCAAACAAAAGGTTGAAAAGCCCTGAAAAGCTGCAAAGACACTTATCTTACAAGTGATTACCATCTTCATCTTTCACCTGGGAAGGTCATTTAAATCTCAGGCTAACGGATGATAACGATACGAAGGTAATGACGGACGCATAATGACTTTCCTAACTAGATTCGCATGGAGTAATAGTTTATGGACAAGCTAACAATTGTTCAGAGAGATTAACCATGAGGTGACAAATGTACATGCCAGATGTGACATGATATAACCATAAAACATACAGAATGACCAGGAAAGTCATTCAAAACATCCTACTGTAACCTTGCCATGGCAATTATATGTTAACGGGGGAATTATGCAATTTTAACTTACAGTTCTTGCAAAATTTGAGATATTGAATCATTGTGAAGTTATGATGAATGATACAATGGATCTAGGCACTGATAATCTGTGAGGTGAGAAACCTGTGACACAGACAGGTTTTTAAATATTTTTACAACAAAAGCGATTAAGAGTATACCATCGGAACCAGGAAGAAAGTAAGTAAAAGCCCAAAGTGCAGTCATTTAAAAATGTCTCTCTCTCTCTCTCTCTCTCTCTCTCTCTCTCTCTCTCTCTCTCTCTCTCTCTCTCTCTCTCTCTCTCTCTCTCTCTCTCTCTCTCTCTCTCTCTCTCTCTCTCTCTCTCTCTCTCTCTCTCTCTCTCTCTCTCTCTCTATCTTCTCTCTCTCTCTCTCTCTCTCTCTCTCTCTCTCTCTCTCTCTCTCTCCACCCCTTCTCTCTCTCTCTATTTCTCTCTCTCTTTCCCCCCTTCTCTTTTTCTCCCTTTACAATTGACCATATAAAGTGGCAATTGAAAATATGTGGTTTCAGAGGGCAGGACAACGTTGTCATAATAAAGACTGAAGTTTGGAGTATTACTGTAAAACTAAAGCAGTCAGACAGACATCATGACAGTGTCTGCCCGGCCCTGCGCTGTGCTCTGCGAACCCTGACCGTGTGTGGTGTTGAATGACAGGATGTGTCATCAGTGCACCTGGCTGACCTTAGTCCCCGCTGCAGAAATCATCCCAGGTAAGTCCGCCTGCCCTTGACCCTGTCTTTCTGCAGGGGGAAAGATACTTTCTTTCAGAGGCTGGAGCGAGGAAGAGAACGTTGACGCTGATGTGAGCCTATGATTGGAAGTGAGTGATATTCTCAATGATAGAGTTCCTCCTTACACCCCTCTGATCACATGGTGGAAATGACAGATCACAGTGACATACTACAGTAAACATGCCCATATGACAAAATACTACCATAACACATAGCTAGTGGCCTCGTGATGGGTGAATATATATACGGTTAGGTTATACTATGCTATACTATGTTCAGAGTAAACAATATACAGTAAAGTCTGTTGCAAGTGCTTTTTCTATGAGCCTGAGAGACTCACCTTTGTTGTTTTGCCTCCCAGGGAAACCATAATGGGTAAATGTTAAGGGCTCACACAAGACAGTCTAACAAGACATCCTTTTTCAACTTTTCACTCCATGTTTGTTTATACTTTTCTTTAACCTCAACTCTTAGCTTCACCCTTACCCAAACCCTAACCATTCAATGTTCAGGCCCACATGTCAACACCAAATCATTAAATGTCCATGCCTTTAGCCAAATAAGGGGACACAATTAATTCACATTAAGATATTAAGCATGCAAATATTTTTCCATCTATAATGTAAATTTGTACACGCCACATGGTCTATCTGGAGTAGAGGCTTCCCCCTGGGACGAACAGACAGGTTTTCTTGTGCCCAGCGTGAGAAGTAAAGATAGCTCTCAGGCACTTCTCTGTTAGCATCAGCTTAAGAGCTACTTTGCTACACCGCCAGAAAAAGAGCTGCCGGCAAAAAAGACACTTGATCTTTGCCTCCTCTGCGTATAAATAAAAAATCAATATTAAAACCTTGCATTTCTGTTTAGGAGAGGGAGTGTGGGTCGGGTAAACACAACCTTGTTGAAAGTGAAAAGTGGCAAGCCCCCAAAAAAGAAAAGAAAAAGGCCTATTTTAACATCTACATATTCAACAGGGGTCTGTGAGGACTGCAACTACAGCAGTTGTTGTGTATCTAGTTTTATGAAAACGATTTAACCAAGTCTTCTGCTGCTTGTAGACTTGAATGCACACATCACACATACAGTTGACAAAAGCACGCTCACGGTAGAAGATGTCTGGAAATCTGAGAGGGACAGTCCGTATACTCTCTTTAATCCCATGTTTCACGGTCAGTGACACGCAAAAATCAGACACCAGAGGCCAGGTTCTGCCCCACAATCCCACTGCATCTAACTGGGAGAGCTTAGACATTGCCTTCATGGGTTGTGCAGGGTGAAAACCCGTGGCCAGTAGTCATAAGCCTTTCTCCAAACTTGCTGCCAGTATTTTAAGCCTATCCCTGTTTGCCTTAATCCTTCCCAGACTCACTTCGGCCTCAAGGGTAACATGCAGAAGAGTATCCACTTTCCCTGAGGTGTTCACTTCACCAACTGTAATGCAGACTTTAAAACCATCTATCTAGTCCCCACGGCAAGCCAGTATTCATCTCCTAACTTTACCAACTGTCCCATTAAAGCCAGGCGCACAGACATAACCATGATCAAATGAATATGAATACTCCCACTCAGTCTCTCTCTTCTCCTTTTTGCATATGCTAGCTCAATTGCAGTAGTCGTTCTATCTCTGTCTCTCTCTCTATTTATCTCTCTCACACACAAACACACACACACACATACATGCACACACACACACACCTTAATTAGTGCTGGAAGCCCGTAAGGTTGTGTTCCCAATCGTATGCTTTCAGTTTTTAATGGAAAGGTCAAATATTGTAGGCCAAGGGGCACATAACCACACAAGAAAAATATCTTGTTTCCATCCCAAGAGTCGAGGAAAGCACGTAGAAATGAACTGCTGATAGTTACAGTGAGCTTCTGTATTTTGAATCCATTGTTGTCTCATGGTTTCTTCAACTGGATTGGTTCACTACAAAAACTTCCATATACTGAACATAGTCACAACACAGAACAGAGATGTTCTCTGTTTCAGGACAGGCTGTAAGCAGCTGAAAATCAAGCATGAACCAGGTATGAGTGTGTCCTGTGGTCTTGAACATCTGCTCTACCTTAGGGCCGAGACCTGCTTGGGGACAAGGGAAATTGAGAAATCTTCACTGGTTCCACTGTTCATCTTCTATCCTCTAGGTCCAACACAGACCGTCTCCATCTGTCACAGATTATATGTAGCAACAAATATTGTTTTTTTAAGGTTGGACAAGAGTGTGAAAGCCCCTCTATAAGACAGGACTGGTAAGTGTGGTCAGGTCTCATTTAACTGCCTAGCAAGTCAATCTCCTCAGTCTTGTCTAGCCAATGAACTCACCGGGAGGTCAAACAGGCACAGTCAATCCATACACAAATTCAGTTAATGCGTTCCTGTGCTTCTGAAGGGCGGTTGGAGACAGAGCAGGAGACGACATGCAGTGAACCATAAACAGTCTGTAGCCTCACCACTGCCACCACAACTCATTCAGCCACAAACGGTGCATGTGTATGGGGAGAGTGCTGGGTGGTGACTAAACGTGTCACTGTGTGTCTCTGTGTGCGTCTGGCCTCACCGGGTTAGTCACGATGCACGGCCCAGCGCTCAGTCTCCTGGACCATGCCATCGAAAACAACATGTTCCTCCACAGAAGGGTTTCCTGGCTGCCCCCCCTGCCTCTGCGGCTCTCCCACATCACCGAGTGATCCGCTCCCCTTGAATCATTTATACGAGTGTGTGACAGGTGTCACTGTGACAGTAACACCACACCCCACATCCTGCAGACGCAGGCAGGAACAGCGAAAGATCAAGCCTGTCACACAGAGAGATGGAGTTCTGAGATGGAACGCTAGCTCGGGTCTTTCGATTATTTAACGTTTACAGCCCAACTCGGAACACACATTTTTTTTGCAGTTTCCACCTCACTAGCTTTAGCTAGCGTGTTCCAAATTAGAGGAATGAGAAAGCATGAGGGGAGACTGGGGTGCCTGTGAAGGCCCAGAGCCCTAGCAGCGTTCCTCTTCTCATCTGGCCCTATCTCCTCTCCAAGCTGTCATTTGCAGTCAAGCTAATCAGTTCAGTAAACACATGCGGCTGGGCCAGACAAACAGGTTAGCCTCTTTTTGCTTGTTTATGGAGTGGGTCTAACCATGCCAGTGTTTTCTCGCTTGCCCTTATGGGAACATCAAAAGAAAGACAATTGACTTTGAGAGAGGATGTATGAGTCAGACTTACACAAGAGGATTAGTGCCACACTGAGTGCCTTTCTATTGATTATTACTATAAGGATGATGATTGGTCCTTTACAGCCAGGGCTTGGCCCAGGAACTATTTGCAGTGTGAGGTGCCCATGATCACTCTCTATCGTGCTGTGTTCTGTCATGCAATTTGGCTTTGATCCCTGAGTTCTCAGAGGATATACACATACTGTACAATGGCCGAGTCACAGTTTACATTCATTCAGACATCCATAATAACTTTTCCACTCCACATGGCACATTGTGATTTAAAACATTTAGCAGCTTGGATATCCTTAGTCATCTGGTAGTTTGTATAGTTTTCAATCTCAGGCAGCTGTCCGTTAACAACTTCAACCTTCAAAATGCATTCCTGTTCGTTTACCTCAGCTACCCATGAGGAGGGGCAAATGCAGCTGGATGTGTGTGACAGGACTGCAGAGTCACAAACTAACCATCTGACTGTCTGACAGGAGGGTTGAATCATACTGTAGAAGGTACACACACACACACACACACACACACACACACACACACACACACACACACACACACACACACACACACACACAGACAAACAAACGTACAGACAACCATATGCACAGCAACCATAATGTACAAAAAACAGATGGCATTTCAAAATGGATGCCTGACATTTAGGAATTCACCAGTTTGTTCACCAGAATATTACAGGTTAGACCCTGTAGGAGTGCATTTTCAATTACATAAATATTTGGCTCTCTATTCATCTTTTCTTGTTTTCTTCAGTGTTTCAAATAATACTTATGAAACAGAGACATTATCTATAAAAAAACGCTTGTAGAGTAAACAGAAATCACAAGTGAATGAAATCATAATGGTATGATTAGATGTGTGTATAAATTGCCTATCACAACATTGTTTTGTAAACTACATTAATACAATTGGGAAAATATATGTGCATTTTCAAGGGATTCATGTGGATGGAATATGTTCTAATAATATACAATTTGACATTTTAAAGGTTTTTGCAAACAGTTGAGAGGTACAGGGCAACATTGCAGATTCCCACCTTTGATGCATAAATCATGAAGGGAATGAGGGTATATGAGGTCTGACATGGTTCTGCAAACTCTCCAATTGGACATCCCAGGAAAAAGTTATACCAGGATGGATTGTGCTTCACTGAAACATTTCACTTCATGTAATATGTAGTACCTTAAATTATTATTCTCAAACACGACAAACATTGTGGACAAAGTTACAGTGACCTTCACTAAGCTTCTTTACGAAGGGCAAATGCACGCACAAAATCCCCGACACACACACATAAACTGTAAAATATACATGCAACCTTGTGTTGACACGTGCGCGCATACACACACACAGATGGTGAAGACAACTTGATTCCATCGGATAATCACTTTGTAGCCTTCGGCATGGAGAGACTTTCTGTAGACATTCCACCCAGTGGAGGCAAAGCCTAGTCTGTGTGTGTGTGTGTGTGTGTTTCTGTTTGTGCATGTGTGAACTGCATCCGTTTGTCCTTCTTCATGTGTTTGTGGCTTTAGTCTTTATGAGTGTGTGTTCCTGTGGGTGTGCTGTCTGTTTATGGTTTACAATGTGGGAGGGTTTGAGTGTGTGTGGGTGTGTGTGTTTGTGTGTGTGTGTATGCGTGTCCGGGCATCCCAGACAGTGCCAATCAATACCACCAAATGGCAGCCTGCGGATCTTAGATAATGAGAGGGAAACGCAGGAAGAAGCACGGCACACCCAGACTGAAGTGTTTGGATCATTTTTGTGTGCCACTTCTTCCAGTGTTTCACCAACACTCGATCCCAACAAATCGACCGGAGAGGATCTCTCTTTCTCCTCAAAGGCCAGATGGATTTGGAAATTTGGCCTATGCATGCAAAGATATTAGTACCTGTGAGACAATGATTTACGCAGATGATATGCTTTTTGAACAGTGCAGCATATTTTTATGTGTTTGGCATTTGTAATCCATTAGGATCTTTGTTTGTCACTGTGGGATTCTTTTTTCACACGTTAGACCAGTAATACTTCTTGTCTTTTCTCTGGCCATCAATTTTTCTTTTCATAAGGTGAGATCCACAGCCATTCACACACAGGCTCCCTGAGTGTTTTCTTATAATGTAACTGACCCTCATCTCTTGTGTTCAGCAGTGTCTGCAAAAACTGCTCAATAACAGTCATACATTCCATTTTCAAGATTGTTGAACTGCCGTTGTGCTGAACTACTGTTAATGAAGGACACCGTCTACTTCCTACCACACTACACCAACATGGGCTCAGCTTCCACACAACACACACATTGAATTAATGGCTGTGTTGGCGTTGCTTTGCTGTAAGATATAATTAAGCACATACTTTCTAGGTAAATGGGGCAGATGGTAGAGTCAGAAGTGCTCTAAAACTTGGCTGTTTGTGCTCTAGCACTTGCTGTTTCTGAATTGTAAACAGTTTATATA
Organism: Hypomesus transpacificus; assembly: GCF_021917145.1. Lineage (NCBI taxonomy): Eukaryota > Metazoa > Chordata > Actinopteri > Osmeriformes > Osmeridae > Hypomesus > Hypomesus transpacificus. The sequence continues at coordinate 12,807,257 of NC_061073.1, forward strand.
GTTACTCTTCAGCAGAGGTGACTGCATACATGTGAGCGATACGACAGATACAATTTGTTGCTATCTAAAGTCCTGGTGTCTACGCAATCCAGCTCCAGTGTTCTCTACCAGTCTTCTAATGGGCTGTCCATTCTAGAAGTTTGCAGTTCCCTGCCTAAGGATCAGCCCTGACCCACCCCCCTCCTATATTGTGCCCCCTCAACCCCCTCTCTCTCATTATACATGCACTATGTCATCCTCTTTGTCTCTCCTCTCTGTCCATTTTCGCATGCAATTCTTATGTCCATTTGCCACAGTAGGGGTTAAAGAGAAACATGGGTGGAGGAATGGATGAATGGATGGATGAATAGATGATTGTATGCATGAATGGCTGAACGGATGCACGGATGGTTGCAAGAATGGATGGTGTGGCAACCCAGGGGCGCAGAACCATGGAAAGCGTCCCAATACCATGGACAGCGTCCCAGTAGACACCACAGGCACTCCTATCAGCACCTTGGACAGCGGCACCGGCAAGCCCGGGGTCAGGTGATCAGGGGCAGGTACACAGGTGCAGCTCATGAGTGGAATGGAGGATGGCCACACCATAAGGAGGACAGGGATGCATACAAAGGCCAGCTGCAATGGTTGGCGTAGCCCTGAAACCCAACAATATGTAAATGATTACCAGGGTAATATACATGAACAAATAATAGTACAATAGCTGATTGTGATGAACATAAGTACATTAGTAACCCCGTATGTCTTCCACAAGACAGATAGAAGGGTTGGTGTATTGACAGATGGAATGACTGACAAAGCAAGCTAACATTGCATTCAGACAGTAACACACAGTGGACTTACTTGAAATGATGTATTTGTGATATAATAGTCTCTTTTCTAAACATATGTGTCTGATGATTAGATTCATCTGAAATGTCCAAAACATGAATATAAATCTCTCTTTTTCAATGCATTCGGGTAAGAAACCGAGAGCCACATTTATAACACTTTCATCTCCCATTACAGTAATGCCCTTTAGAGTAAACGACCTTCATGTTTCAAATGTGACAAGCACGTTTCAAGCTGATGCATGGACTTATTCTCAGTTTCATTGTTTGTCACGTTCCCTTTCTCAGTGGCCACTGTTCCCCCGTTCCAGTCAACAAGTATGTCACACAAATGTCATTTTGTGTTTCCTCTGTGTGTTCGGAGACTCTTTCATTTCATAAATAGGACAGTGGTTGTGAATGCAGGGGCGTGTCCAGAAATGTTTGATAGGGGTGGCACCAGGGGTGGCCTGCCTCTGACTGGGCATATAGCCAATCATATATTGGGGTGGCCAATCAGATTTCAGGGGTGGCCCGTGCCACCCTAGGCCACTCCCTGAACACGCCCCTGTGTGAATGACATCACAGTGCCAACAGTGTTGGATTTCTCAGTATTCAGCATTCACTTCTCCGCAGTTGCCACTCTGTTCATGCTGAATGATACATGAGTATTTGTTTTCAGATGAACCACCAGCATTTGGGATGGTTTCATTGTTCCAAGAACTCTATTTTTTCCAGACTAGTATTAGGCACAGAAATAAAAACCGGTCCACCTTGCAGGGTTCGTTCAGGGATCGGATTTGACCCCTTGAAGGGGGTCATTTTAAATTAATTCTCTTCTTCCTGTATCCTTTGATACCATATCTTACATGACCCCATGAAAACAACAAGCTTGTAAAGGGTAATAAACAAGCAATTAAGGACTCTCATCTTAAGTTTTTCTTTCTCTTTACCTCTGTCTTTCTCCTGTTTTACCATTTTACTGGCTTGTCTCTTTAAGCTATAACAGTTGGCCTAAGTTATCTCATTACTGGAAACAGAGAGCGAGAGTGCAAAGAGAGGTCCACTGTTTGCCCTTATCACAGGCTTACTGCTTCTGTTCCAGCACTAGACACATTAGTTATGATGCGGAGAGAGAGAGAGAGAGACAGAGTGTGAATGAGGGCTGGAGAGGTGGGGAGAGGAAGAGAGAGGGGAGGGAAGGTGAGAGAGTGAGAGAACAATGAGAGATAGGGATGGAGAAAGATAGAGGGGGGAAGGAGGGAGAGAGAGAGAGATAAAGTGAAGGGAGATAGAGAGAGAGGAGGGAAGGTGGGGAAGGGAGCTATACATAGAGAAATAGTCGAGAGAGAAAGAGAGAGGGAGAGAGAGGGAGGGAGACAGAGAGAGAGAAAGAGAGAGAGAGAGGTAGTTATTACTATATAGGACTGATAATGAGCAGCTTCCTTTGAACACTGTGCTCTCTAATCAGGTTCAGCCATAACACACGGATGGGAGGTCAGATCTGGAAGAGAAACTTCCGATCTTTCTTATTATAACCCTGTCCAACACCAACTATAATGCTCATTGGCTGTTTATGTGTGCATGTGTTTGTGTGTGTTTGTGTGTGTTGGGGGAGGGGGGGGGGACAAATCATGCCAAACCAGCGTTCTAATTACAGGATGTCCATGCGTTACTTTCACTGTCGGGTGTTTCCTTCTCTCCACAGCTGGCATGATGATGACCTTGAATTCACACCTGGGGGGAAGAGATCAATAGAGCGTGAGTGTTGTATATGAGGACAGGCCCCGGTGTGAGAGGTGTGGACCACCCTCCATCAAGACCCGGTTGCCAGCAGCATCTCAGAGCAGCATGGCTCATGGCGAGGGTACTGTTGATGAACCTTTTTTTGAGACGGAAGGGAGATAGATATTCATACCGGCTGAATTATTTACTGAGGCGGCCTGTTCTGGACCACGGCAGAGCATGCAGAATGTGAGGCCTGCAAGGAGATACTGCAGTCAGTACCACTGTTCACAAGCCTCAGCACTTTTACCCATGGTGCCGGACACAATATGCACTTTTCATGAGCTGTGTGGGAGTATTCATGTTTTACCAGCTCCTGCCCAGGTTGGCTGCACTACCACAAAGAGTTGAGTCAGTACTGTTCCTCTGTGTATTTTATTATGAGATTCGTTGCGGGAATCATTCACCCCTCAGTGTCTCCACAAGCCTGAACACATGGACTTATGTGCCCACATTAGCAGAAATTGAAACTTTTTGAAAGGACATGCAGTGCTAGCAGGAATAGTTTTGTTCAGGAAAGAAAAGTCTGAAATTCTGGTTCTGTATTGATCCTTAATTCAACAGTAGCAGTGCAATCAGTCGTTCTATGGAGGTGGATATAATCAAATGTATTCTCGTGATCACAAAGCAACCTCATTCTGATGTCGTAAAACCCTCTCAGGGACACGTCAGGGCGAACTTCCACTCCGGTGGGAGGGGTCAGCAAGTCCCGCAAAAGCCTGACGGGAAAACTACAGGCCAGGTGTCAAGCTACGTCTGACTCACCAAAGCCCTTTGGTCAGTGAGAGGCACAAGAACAAGTGGGTCATGGACATAAGCACATGGACATACATACTGAGTGTGGGCGTTTGCTTGGGGGCGGTTGTGGCGCTGGCTAGATATATAAACAGTTGTAAGATGACCTGATAGTCCAGAACATGGCATATGCTTTTTTTGGATTGTAAAGCGCAACCCACGCAAAAACTGTTCACAGTAACCCAAGAAGGAATGACAGTAAAGTTTATATTTATTTTTACAGTAAATGTCAACCCACACATCCAGCCGGCAAAACCAAATGTTCCAAATTGTTTGCTAAAACTCAAAATCTGCCAGTTGTACGGTGGCTTCAGTTCAACAGGGTTGGGATTGTTTGTGTGTCTTCTTCCTGATTCCCAATGCCATGTTGCTGTCCTCGTGCCTCACGCTGGGAATCAATGTAAAACATCCCAATCCTGTTCTCCAATTGGCATACCAGAGAAGCTCGCTCCAGTGTCACTTCTCATTAGGAATTGGTGTGACACTCATGCGCTGAGACAGGGGAAGATTTGATTGGAATAACACTGGCGAACGCTGAGCAAGAGAGCAATGTCTGTCTGGAGAGGGACCTCTGTGGTTTTTCTGGTTCAATCACTGCAGAGACAAGAAGGCAAATAAATGGGGGACATGGAAACAAGCGGTTACAGTTTGCTTCGAGCTATGAGTCCCACTTCCTCTGTGATAAAAGAGTCCCCTTTGGTGCTTACATACAGTCACAATGAAATATCTGAATGTCAGGGAATCGATTGAAATTGCATGTTTAATGATTTGATTGGACACGTAAAGGGGTGCATGTCTTTGACCAGGTTTGAACGACAGAGGGCAGAGAAATGTCCCCGCCATGAGATTTCCGACCCCTGAGAGAAGCGTCTCTCATCCTCCAAACCTTTGATCGAATAAGCCCTTCTATTTGTAGCTGCAGTGATTTAAAGGATGCTGTGCCCTAGTATCTCCTCCCTTTGCAGTGACCCTGTCAAAAGTGTTGCATCCATTATTGTTGGCCTGTATACAGTACGGTTGTGTCTGCATCCAAGAAACAATATGCCAGTCAATGAACGATAAATACTGGCACGTGAATAGATGAAATGGCATGCTTTTTTCTCGGTTCTTAGAAGAACTCAGCCAACCTGTTGGTCTGTGAAAAGACGCCTGCCTCTGAGGGAGAATACCTCATGACTTTGATTAATCAGCCTCATTGGAAAGATTTCACATGTTCTTTATTTATTTTTATTTCCACAGTGGGCACTGGGAACAGATGGTATCTGGGAGGAATACACACTCATTAGGAGGTCTGGAATCTGCATTTCTGAGAGTGAAAAGGGGGGGGTTAAACCCTTCTAGTTTTGGCACATGCTGCCACTCTGACCTTCTGTCCGGTGCGCAGGTCGATGGGTCGGAATTGAAGGATGGAGAGGAGGAGAGGAACTGATAGAATCCGAGAAGCAGAGAGCTGGGAGTTTGAGTCAGCCTCATCAGTAATCATTGATATGCTGCTTCCACCTTTCTATCAGCAACAGGCTAGGAGGTGAAATCAATAAACAGGAATACTCCTCATTCAAATACAAAGTGGAGCCATACACCACGGTGCAGCGATTCACAGTGGTGTTGATGGTAGCCGTCGGAACTGTGGCTTGTGATCTTTACACCACATATCTAATGGTGCAGATAGCCCTGTCAGTACAACCTTTGAAAACCCTCTTTAGGCTCACCACTGCTGTACAGAACAAGAGTGCTTGAGTCTATAACTTTTGTCAGGGCATGTCCCTGCAGTGCCTAACCATTGTATTGAGTCAAACACAATAACACTCTGTGCAAAAACTTTACAAATATTGAACTTACTCTTTTCCTCACGAGATGAATGCTTAAAAGCCTAGCATCCTTAATTCAGTCTTTGCAGACTTTGAGCTTGCTTGCAGCAGATGGTGAACAACTTGATAGGTGTGTGAGTCACACAATATAGCGTACCTGACAAATCAGAATACACCCAAGGTCAACTGCCACTGAGGCTCCAACCAAAACACACACGTAATAATACATTTGATCTCTGAGGGTATGAGGATGAAACTGGATTCCGATATAACCTTCAAAAGTCCCTTTCTGTCTTTTACAGCAGAAGTTAATCTGTTCAGCTGATTCAATGCTTCTTTCATCATGGAACATGAAATAGCTAACTCCAATGACTTTGGAGTAGCAAATACAATGGTCACCCCATGACAATTAGCTTGCCACCCTCGCCCAGATATGACACACAATAATGTATTACTTTACGCAGTATGAACAGCACATTGGGTGTGTATGTATGTGTTTGTCTATGCGTGTACATGTATTTGTGTATTTGCGTCTGTGTGTGTGTGTTTTCTTTAGAAGAAGATATGTCTGCCAGGCAGCTCTCTCTAACACACCCTGGCAGCTGAACGCCACAGGAAACTATGTGGACTGACAAGTATCAAGATGGCAGAGCCAGTGTCAGGTCCAATCCGGTTCTCTGCTCCAAATTCATCGCATCCTTTACAGTTAACCTGCAGTCTCACCACAGTGACAGGTGCCTCGGATGGTGAAATATAGATACAAGTTTTTTTGTATCTATATAAAAAAAATAAAAAAAAATACGATGACAACCTTTTTATTGTGAACACAGGTTGCAGTACAACTAAAATACCTCTTCATGCTGGTTTCCTGTCATGTGATCACCACTGCTCCACTTTCCCTCTTTTTCCTCCATCTCTCGCTCATCCTCTCTTTCATATCTGGCACCCCATCGTTCTCACACTCTTTCTCCCTCTACCTCCCCCCTCTTTTTCCCTTTCTCTCCCTGCCCTCCAACCTCAATGTCTTTCTTGCTCTCCCCTCTGTCCCTCTCCCCTCTCTTTCCATCTCTCTCTCTCTCTCTTTTTCTCTCCCTTTGCCCACCCCCCTCGCTCCCGTTCTGTGTCTGCCTCCAACCAGGAGCTGGAATGCTCTGACAGATGGGGAATCATTAGCTGCCTTCCCCCCGCTGACTGTGTACGATTGGCCGATCTATCCGGCCTCTGAGCTGGACCTCTGAAAAGCCTGGAGACCCCTGGGGGTGCAGACCACACCTCTCACAGACCAGACCGCCCATCCAACCCTGCTTCTCTGTCACTGCCCCACTTAGGGACTCCACAGTGACTGTAGATAAAGGGCCAGTGCTTGGATAGGGAAAAAGGGCTGGCAAGTTTGATTGAAGGCGATATAACAGGAAGCATGTAGCTAGTCAAAAACTCTGGGGTCTTTGAATAATGTGGAAGCACAAATGAAGTACTGGTATTCTGAGTGTCATTCTCAATGGAAATGCAACTTTGTAGATTTCTGAGAAGTGTAATTGGGGTAACCAGAAGTTAACATTTGCAGGTGTGTTTCAAGCCAGTGTCAATTTGAAAGAGCAAGAGAGAGAAAGGGAAGGAGAGAGATATAGGGAACAAAAGAGACCCAGGGAGAGAGGGATGGGCAAACAGAGATGGGGACACAGTGTCAGTTGTGATTTTCACATCACCACATTCATCATCTGCTTCCAGAGCCCTTCTGCACCCTCTGACTCCAGCACGATCCTAGTCCATGTGTCCGCCTCTGGCCCTTCCCTGGCCCTCTCCAGGGAGGCTGTGAAGTGGATCCAGGCCCCAGGCCCTGCCGAAGGGGACGTGGCCTCCTAGAGCCCACAGTCTGACTCATCCACTGCCCCACAGGGCAGCTTGTGTGCCAGCCTCAAAGGCCATGTTCCCCCAAGTGGAGTGTGGGATGCCGGGAGCCGAGGAACCGAGGGGGCAGAGGCACGGGCCCAGGCAGCAAACACCTGGTACTGGGCCTTTGTGAGGATGTAGCCTGAGGACTCTATCCCTCCAGCTTTGGAAGCTTTAGGACAAGCTGCTTTTCATTTCTGCCGCTGCTGATACACTCCCTACATTGGAACACATCATCACAAATGGGAAAGACCCAGGAGCAATCCTCAACCAAAAAAGAACTGGCTTGATTTGATGCTCCCTGTTTGCAGGAACAAAAATTGTAGAATGGTTGTGACCGAGTCCTTTTTACTGATGGCGGGTCTGGCTCTCTGATGATTGAGGCTTTTTTCCAAGCAGGCTAAAGACACAGTCAATCATTGTGGAACTCTGTTGGAGCGAGTTTTACGAGAAGAAAACTTTTGTTTCTTCAGGGATGATCTAAGGGCGACCGCTCCTCACGGCTCCAGGACGTCTTTAAATGAGGCGCTTGGTTTTTTCGTCTCATAAACCCTCGCGAAGCCATCATCGTGAGGAGGTCCTACGCGTTTTCACTCATGCTCCCCCTTTCTGTCGATGCACTGCCGAGTTCGACTGACTCTGGATCTGCAGTGAGACTGGGATGTCCCTGCCTCCTTAAGTGGAGTCATCTTTGTTTTTCGCCACAATGGCTTTTGTATCCGAGAAAATGTGGGTGGGACATGATTGCTTTCTGTTGCATAAAAAGGCCTCTTTTATGTGAACTTTGATATGTCGGAAGGTTTAGTAATTGAAAAATGGATCTTGGCGTGCCGTGCGAGACAGCCAGCACAATTGAGCAGAAATGCATGCCAACAGGAACGATTGTATTATGATAGCACGATGAATGATGAATGAGGGAAGTTTAGCACTGATACAGTACATGTCCATAGCAAGTAAGCAATGTGCAGCACAGGGATTAAAGAGAAAGACAGAGAGAGACAAAGAAAAAGGAAAAAGACTGCAATAGAACAGCATGTCCACCAACGCTCGTCATGCCCCAGTGCCTCAGCTACACCTAGACACATGCTCACGCTGTCCAATCAGCTTCAGGGACTAGAGATCATGGAGAGTAAATGTGAGTCGGTCTGAAGCCTGGGAGGAGAAAAACCTATAGTGAAACATTTGCTATCACTATGTACGACACAGGAGTGTTTTCGACTACCTTCTGCATCACAAGAGCTATAACCCTGGACCAATCATGTGCTTGCATCACACAGTTATCTTGCCAGCGTCTCCTTCACTGTTGTACAGCATGATATCCCTGGCCTGGAGACACACAGCCTCTCCACCTGGCTGTCTGAAACATGGGAGTTTAGAGTATGCATGAAGCGTCTCATCAACTGAGATTGTGTTTCATTATTTAGGTGGGCAGTGAACTTCGTGGTACTTGCATTGTGTTCATGGCCATTGCCTTAATCCCTACTTCCCTTTGACAACTCACGTCCAGACTGTTTACAGAAAGATTTGCTTTAACGGGGACGTTTTAATCTCGTGCGGTTTGGAGAAATGTCTCTTTTTCTTTTGTTGAAGAGTCAATCAGCATGTCCCATGACAGCTAGTGTCTGACAACGAGGGTTGTATGTCCATGCATTATTTAGTTGCATTTGAAATCTACTGTAAGCTCCAGCTGAACCCAAGAGGGTGATCCTGTCAGCCCAGGAAGACAGGGGATCCAGGTTTAATTGACAAGACAATGCTTCCTGTAATTAAGAGACGCGAACATGAAACAAGTCCTGCCATGTACCTCAGACTGACAGTGAGGGATCAGTGTGTTAGTGTCCACTAAGGAGTCTTGTTATCTTCACCCCAACATATTTATTCTTTGCATTATATACATTTACATTTAGTCATTTAGCAGACGCTCCTCTCCAGAGCGACTTACAGTAAGTACAGGGACATTCCCCCCGAAGCAAGTAGGGTAAAGTGCCTTGCCCAAGGATACAACATAATTTGGCACGGCTGGGAATCGAACTGGCAACCGAACTGGCAACCTTCGAACAATATAGCTGAGAATCTTCTGTTGACGTTAGAATTCTTGTTGGGTTGCCTTTTTAACAGCAACTGTATGTTTTGCAATTGTCTAAAAAGTAATTCATCAAAGAAGGAGTTCAATGATTGGGTAGAGTCTGTGCTCCAAGACTTCCTGTTCGAATGCATGCAGGCAGAAAGGAGAGGATGAGGGCTTGGGGGACCTGGTCTGATCTGCCCCAGTGGTGTGTTCTTTTCCATCATCCCCGCCTTTCAGACCTGAACCACTGCCAACTCAGCCTCTCTCCTCCCACCCTCCCGGAGGGGAAATGAGCTCCCAGATAAGCATGCAGGAGTCCAGACACAGAGAGGATCACCTGCGAGGATCATCTCCCTCACCTCCAATCACATAAGCACCCACTTTTACTCCCACAATGCTCTCTGCTATTACATGTGCCTACGTGGGCTGCTCTACCTACCTGGCCCTCCACGAGAGACTGAAAAGCCCAGCTTTTATCCAGAGAGTACAGCCAGGCACTCCGGGCTTCCATGCAAGTAATAACGATTTTGGGGAGGGAGGAAGTGGAAGGAGATTTTGCTGACCACAACCTGCTTAGTTATTATATATTTATTTTGCTGTCAAGTCACTGCTGGCTCACTGTGCTGTTTGGACTGTGTCATTTGGGAAGGTGACAAGTCAAATGTAAGTTTTTTTTAAGAGGGACCACAATTTTCGTTGTCGGCACAGATGTTATCGCATGGTGTTGGAGGCATTTTGGAATGTGTAATGGCTGTACTATACGCCATGAGACCGTGTGCATGAGAAAACGTGTGTGTGGGTGTTCAGGTTCAACAAAAAGACAGTATTTGTACTAATGTGCCTGCCCGAGGTCCACCACAGGCCTGTCAAAGCATCCATTACACAAGTGATGCTATACATCCAGCAGCCGTAATGACATGCATTTATAGCTGTTCACAGAATTGACTTATACACAGCAGTGGGGGGGGGGGTTGAATCATGGTGGGGCTGAAGGCTTATGTTGGCCTGGTGGCTCCTTTTGATTTGGACAGCCCCCGCTGGTTGACTGACTGTGAAACCTGTGGTAACTATGACCAGGGTGGGACAGTGAGCTGACCCCCCCGCACCATATAGTATTTATTCTCAGGAGACACATTGCACTACTAAATATTCAGTGCTCTAAAAAATGAAACGTTTATAGTTTAATGGCATCACCTGGAATATGTTGAGTTCAGAAGAAATTATTCAGCAGTTTGTGACAATTTTTTACCGCTAACTTTTCATGTTTCCATGTCTAACCTTATCACAAACTCCAATCCTAACTACGAGAAAACAAACCAAAAAAAACAGACATGGAATCAGTCTGCTCAATATCAACAAAGTAACTTGCCAGCATGAGATCAGGTTGGCATGAGATATTACAATATGTTAACAGGGAAGAAATACACAGGTACATCCCAATTATGAGATCATTTCAGTTTGCATTGCCAAGATCTAGGGACACGAGAGTTAATGAATATTTCCATTGGTATTTTTACGTGAATCCCACAGACACATGCAAATATGTCAACACACATCTGCATACAGTACCAGTCAAAAGTTTGGAAAATGTGTCCAAACTTTTGACTTTACAGTCTTAACACGCCCAATCCTGTTAAAAACCAAAGACATAAACTCACAACGTTTTTTCTTGTGTGAAATCTGTTACTTTGGCACTGCTATTGTGGTGTCATGGCTGCCTTGGGACTGACCACTGATTGGCTCTGAACTGCGTCCAGGAACAATGTATCCAGAAGTGTTTTGTGGATAATTACTCCCTGTGTGAGAGCCGGTGGCCTGCCTGTGGCATCCTCTTTTGGTCCCAGCTGAGTATATCCCCATTAACACAATTAGGCAAGCGACGTAATGGCCACTCCAACGTACTTGAGTTTAGTACTTTTGTCTAGCTTTTAGCTACGTTCCATTACCTTGTCTTTGTGGTGAAGGAGTGCTGCCGTCGGGCTCTCAGTTATCTGTGACAGTAAGAGGTAGGAATGTGACAGGAATGGTTTTTGAAAAGCAGTTATTGTGCCAAGCCCTGTCCCAACATTATAGTTCTCAGCTTGAGTGCTGCTGCTGCCATTTTGCTGCATGCCTCCTCTACAGACAGAGCAAACCAAAGTTAGCCCTGTCCATAACAACCCATATCCCACAGCAGCGCTGGACTGCATGTCCAGATGTTGCAGCAGGAGGGGGGGCGTCTCTATTTTTCTCTCTCTCTCCACCCTGGGTCGGAAATAGCTGGAAGGTCCTCATCTTCTCATATCACATCAGCTACTCCAGAACATAAATATTCATCCGGCCTCCAGTGCTGCCAGGGTGCACGTTGGTAGGCTGGCCGCAAAGCACAGCTCCGAGAGTGATGACATCAGAGGTGAGGGGATGGATGGACGGACCACTCACTGATAACCCTCCAACTCCAACCTCAGATTAGAATTCAGAACACTAAGCCAATCTTTTTCCACATCTGATTTCCTCATTGATGAACTTGTGAGACAGCCTGAAGGGAAGAAGAGATCCTTTTTTTTTATTATCTGTGATTGACAGATGCAGTGTAGGTATGCTTTGGGTGTCTCTGAGTTAGAGAGATGGAGCTCATACAAAGCATTCCAGACAAGGCTGTGAGAAGGGATCAGCAGTCGGGACCTGAGGTGACCCCGACTGCGTTGCCTTCTACAGAGTCTTATCTATTTGCGATCAAGGTGTTTGGGCAACTTATCCCTCAGCTTCAATATAGACTCACTAGACTCTGATTTGTATGAAAAGGAAAAGTACCAGTGGTACTTTGGGTGCGTTACACGGGCAAATGATTTGCTGATAAATGTTTTGGGTGGATCTCACCAAGTGGAAACATTCTATAAGCTTGACATGTGGTTAACTCGAGTGTTTTTGAACCACTCGTTGAAAATATTGTCTTCAGTTCCTGTAAAATGTTTTATTGACTTCTCAGAAACACATCAGGATGCCGTGCCATGGTACCAAATGATTGAAGAAAATAGGCTCTGTGTATTTGTACGTAGGGCTCCTTGTTTGAGCATCCACTACTGCTAAATGTATCCAGGCTGATAAATCATTAAATCTGATGTTCCCGATTTACTTAACTTAATCAATATGTTATCTGTGTATAATAAAAGTGTTGCCTCAAGTCATTCAGTTTAATGTCCCTGAATGTGTCTTAAATTTGAGAAAACGTCTTTTGTCTCACCTGTACAATCATTGTACTACACACTTTACACAAGAGGACTTGATGTTTCTGTCCACACATAGACTTCTTAACATCTCTGTATAAGTGCAGTTGGGAGTGCACCTGACTGAATAAAATACAGAGAGTCAACCACAACCTATGAGAAAAAACAACTTGAGTGTCGAGCTTTGTAGCTTTGTAGAGTCCAATCCGAATTCAAATAAGTGCAATTACAGCCTTATATTATACATTTGTTGTTTGGCTACTTGTTGACAGACAGTGAAGCAACGAGAATGAGAAAACAGTGATTGAAACCTGCAATTGTGTTCAGACAAGCAGGCTGCTGTTTTTCGGTGGAGACAATACTGCACTGTGGTAATTCAAGCAAACAGGCAATTTGGACCAAGACGGTGTAACTTAACAGTGTGAAAACATATTCATCTCTGGCAACGCAGCCATTCTCTCTCTCTCTCTCTCTCTCTCTCTCTCTCTCTCTCTCTCTCTCTCTCTCTCCCTCTCTCTCTCTCTCTCTCTTTCTCTTTCTCTCTCTCTCTCTCTCTCTCTCAACACACACACACACACACACTAATAAACCAAGAGAAGTTTGTGCTGCTAATGTATCACAGCAGACAGTGGCTCTTCTAAGTGGAACAGCATGAAATTCTGTATTTCTTTTGAATAATTTACCAATGCTATTTACCCAAAACACTCACTAAGCTTATTTAGCCCAAATAATGTTTTTGAAATGCTTCCACTGTTTTCTTCACAAATCACATTTAATCTGCAACATCTGAACTTTAAAACATAAATGATTTTTTTTTTTTACCAAAACCTTCACATTTAGGTGATGTTACAACATAGATACAGTATACATACTTTTTATTTGCAGGCAGATATTTAAGTGTGCGGGTTACACATATTCTTACTGTAATAGAGAAGTGCATTGACTATATGAGCACATATTTAAATAATTCAACGCTTATGCAAAGCATTTATATGGTTTCTCAAGAGAGATTGCTCAAGGTTATGAAAGGAAAGCACTGCAACAACATGTGAAAAAAAAGTCTCTACTGAGACAACAGACAAAGTGAATTATATGAAAACATTGGAATGTTTTCTTTCAGATCTTCTATTTAATGCATTGCCTGCATATATAGCACCGCAAGATATCATATAATTCACTTAATTGCATTGTTGTCGATGTTAATTATCCCAGTCAATGATATTTTTTGCAGCAGATATTGGGAAGCTTTGTGGCATGCAAGACCTGCTCTATCCCACGGTCAACATTGAGCTCCAAAACGCCTCAGCATTTCCATAGCAGTGACGGTTCTGTTAAGGTATTTACAGGCAAGACCAATCATGGCTTATCGCGCAGAAATCTGGAAGATATAAGTAAAGCACTTTTTATGTAGCTACATACTGTATCTTTATTACAAAACTATATCCATGATATATAGCAACATTGTGCGCATTATTTTGTGCAATAATGTTTTGAACATATCAACAAGCCATCCCCGTCTAATTTGATTTATACACACAGCAAGCGCTACCGAGCTAGAAACCTCAGACACAAAACAAGGCCCCCCATTTTACATGGGGATCATGATAAACTGTTACCCTTGTTCTACATCAGCATTAACACACACACACCATTATTCATTTGTTTAATCACAACAAGGATCACTGTTTCATCTCGTTTCATCCTGCTTACGATAACCTAGCAGGGTGCTTGGGTAATTGCTCTTTTTAATGGGGAGAAAGAGATGGGTATTCTAGCTCTCCTACGTGGTGTCTCTTAAACACCTGGCCCCCGCAGAGCCGCACAGGGCCTTTGATCTGGGGCCTGGGAGAGCCAGCCTCTCTCGGCTCCACCATGGATTAGCATCAAACATGACCGGGTGCAGGATGAGATTCAATGGCAGAGTATGATGTGAATTGGTGGAACCAGAAAAGGTCAGGGAAAGAGATGCAAAGAGGGATGGAAAAAAAAGGACAAATCATAGACATATGGTCAGATAAAGAGAATCAGAGAGACAAAGGCAGAGGGAGAGAACGAAAGAGCGAGGCTGTGTACAGGTTCTACAGTATCTCCTGAAAAGTCGAGCTTGTCCTGTACAAGCAATACATTATCACCTAACTCCAGCCACTTCCTCTCCACTGCTAATGTGAGAACTTGTGGAAAGGAGGACAAGTGAGGGGGGATATCCCCAGGACCAGGTCATGGGTGGCCAAGCTTTTCTCACATCACTCAGCCAGACACCCTGGGGGTTAGGGCCCTTCAGTGTGAAGCCAAGTAAGTGAACCGACCCGACCACTCTACCTCAATCCAGAGTGAACCAGACCTCCCCATTATCTTCTCTCCAATCTCACTGCCAACTGCACTCTGTGCTGCAGTGGACTACATACAACAAGGTTGGCATTTCAGGTAGCATCAAATCCTTTCAGAGTTTCATGCCCTTTCCCTTCTCTTGTCCCAAGCCCACAGGGATCAGAATAAAAGGAGAGAGTGCATCCAAGTCTGCTTCATTTGGGAGAAACACAATGTGGTGAAACATTGACAGGTGAAGAGATAAGTTCTTTCTTGTGAAACCCTGTCATTTTCTACAGTGCAACCTGAGTTCACAGAAAATCCCAAATAAACTTTTTAAAGTATCACCCAGTTTTACCCAAAGGCATTTCATGTGAGTAGACTGTGCTCCATTGACCATCCGACCCACATTGACAAACTGAGTTCTGTAAAGCATATGGTCTCCTTTCAGCAGAGACAGAGCACCGAGGAACTAATTCACCATGTATGAATAAAATAAAAGCCGTCTTACGGTGCAGTGGGATTCACTTAAAGTCAAGGCGGAGGAGAGAGATGTATCTCTCCGAACGAGACATCACACAGACCCATGAGCAGGCCCCTGCAGCGGTTCCAGAGAAGCACGCTCTCTCCCTCCCCTGACATCATAAACAGCCTGAGAACACTGCTCTCCTTCCCTCCCACCTGCCCCTCACACAGAACAATGAGATGTCCCAGAAAGTTCCAACATTTCCGAAGCTCCACTCTGCGACCCCAGCCTCTCCAGAAGTACCACATGCCACCGAGCAGGTCTGTTGGTTGTGGTCTGCTACCTCCCAAAATCAGGGTTTGAACACCCCCCCCCCAACACACACACAAACATATATATTTAAATGTACAGATTGTCTCCTTTTCAGCCTTAGGGTCATTGGCTGTTGGAAGAGGGCTGAAAAAAGGAAATATAAAAAATACAATGCTGTCTGTCAAATCAAATTACAAACACATCTGCTGTTTAACAAGCCAAGTAGCAACGTATTCTGTCTCCCCTATTCTTTATCTGTCTCTGTGTTTTATGTATAAATAAACAATGGTGCACTCTTTCTAAACATTTTAATAGGTTGTAAGTATTTCTCTATGTGACTTCCATTTGTTCAAGTTATGCATGAATATGACATGGGTACTGAGCAGAACAATCTTGAGAGCATCGGCGTGGAGACGTGGTCTTAACGTTTTATGACCAAATATTGTCTTTTTATCAGGAACCCATCACACCCAAGAATGGTATGATGAAGTACCTCGATGGGAGAAAGATTAGGTTTCAAGGAGAAAAACACTGGGCAGCTGTCCAATATCTGTATTTGTCTCAGTGAAGCTAGACACTTCATCTCAATCTTTAGATGGTGGAACAGGGTGGACATCCAACTCAACTGCCACTGAAATATCTGCCATTCCTGTTCTTTCAGTGGGATATGATTCAAATGACTAAACAACGTATTTGCTGTCGCACACATACTAAAAAGCAAACCAATAGTTTTTTACTGTATGTCCTGCAGTCAGTAACACAGCTTAATAACACAACACAAATGAGCCTACACTAATGCTTTCTCCCTTTGAAGAGGGAGTTGTTAACAGAAAACATTTTGGAGATGGAACCGCACACATTTCAATGACTGGAGAGCGTTGTCTGTTTAGACTAAAACCAAAAATATTTTTTAACGACCATGAATAATATACACCAAAATACAGGGGCATCAAAACAGGAAGTTGAGACAACAGATGTTGTTGTCAGTTGTCACTTTGAGTTTTTCTCTCTATTTCTGTGTAAAATGAATGGATTACAAAGGTCTCTCAGTAAATAAAGAATAACTTCCACAGACAGATCTACCCTATGTAATGGCATGTTTTTACAACACACTTTTTAAAAAGCACTTAGATTTACAGCACAATCAGGTGGTCAGCCAATGAAGACACTCAAGATAAAATCGCTCTTTCTCATCCATGAGTTGAGGACTTATATATCATTTAGAATGCATATTATTACACATTCCAAACTAACAGAACTCTGACTGTGACAAAACACCATTCATATGTTGTGGTTGTGGTGGCCAACTACCCACGAGGCACAGCAGCAGCTTGCTACTGCTGACACAACAACATGACCCTCTGGATGTTGCTTTCCCCTCAACATCTACACCCACACACTGATTCAACTGTAGCTGCACAGTTATCTTTGTGAACCCAGATATCACCCAGCCTTGTACTGATAACATGGTTCAACCATGAAATGTATTGGTGTAGTTGTGGTGGGTAGAAAAATTACCCATTCAAACCCAAGCAAATTGTGGGTCAGCTGGAAATGTAGGAAACAATATATTATTCACAGTTAAATTATGCCCTTGCTGCTTTTATTTTCTTGGGGAAGTAGAAAATTGGAACTGCAACACATATTTTCAATATTTTGCAATGGAACCAGTCACACCCCTCTGTTCATGCTCCTTTCTCGACTACCCAGGTGTGCCACTGTCACCAGTTGCTAAAATTGTGCTTCTTCAGCCAAAGAGCCAAATGAATAATACAGATACAGAAGAAGCAAGCTATATGGTTTGAAGTTCATACTTACTATTTAGTACTTAGAACTACTATTTTTTACAATCTGACCCAATGCCACTTCTAGATCATAGCAGTTTCACATCACTTTGAGCTTGTTTCTTGGTGCGAAAGTTCTTATTTATAGATGAAGTGTATCTGCACAAAAAAGGGGGTTGTGTTTCCCTCCCGGCTCTGTGGGTATTTGAACCATTTTGTCTCAGTTCGTAATTGGCTGTGTTTCCATTCAGAAGTTGACGAGAGACAGGGCAGCTATTTATTCTGCAGCACAAGCCGTCATCTGCTGAAGCTGCTGTGGAAGCTTAACTCATACACAAGATCATATTCATTTCAATTATCCTCCATTAGATCGATTGAAATTGCAGTTCTGCTGCATTAACACAATTGTGCAGACATTTTAGCATCAGAAAAGATAAGAGCTGCCAGCCAATGGATAAAATAATAAAAATAACTACTGCTTCTAAAAGTTAATTCCATTTTTAGAACATGTTATTGAACTAAATGTACTGTCCTTTTTTGTATAAAGTTTTATATATAAGTTATAATTCCATTGTTTTTGTACATACATAGAAATTAAGTATGTAACACTTTTCTAAATGTGTGTGTGCTGGATATTGGAGACTGAAAAAAATACTCCAAAATTGTTTTTAAATATGTTTGTCTAGGTTTTTTCCTTACTTCCAGTTGGCTCTAAATGTTACACATATATACGATATACCATACATGCAACATCATGCATAGGGCAAAGCTCAAAGTCAAAGCAGTGAACATCTATAGAAAGAAATCTAAAGGCATCATGACAATAAACCATGATATGGCAGTGCCTACGTTTGTGTGCAAGGCATGCCTCTCACATCTGCCCTAAATTCAGCAATACATAAAGGAGGATGGGAAAGGACATTGGGAGAAGTAATGGAAAACAAGACAAATAAATAGAATATTATTTTGGGAGGCATTGTAGTCTCTGTTTACACTTATCTGAAGTAGCCCCAGAAAGAATCTCCCCCAGCAGGATATCCTTCAATAGTACGAAATTTCACATGCAATTAGATATGGGTCAAATGAATGCTTCTCCAGCCATCCCAAGGCAAGGGCATACTTTATTTCACTTAATTTAGAGACATAAGTACAGATGTATAAGTGTAAGTACTATGAACAACTGACTGTGCTCCATCTGTAACTGTCTCCTGGGGGAGACAGAACAAAGAATATGGTCTCCTTTACCAGTAAAGACCAATTGATCCATCTTCTAATTACTACCTGAAGATGTTCTGTGTGAGACCATAATACCAATATCCAATCAAATCCAATTAACATTGCATGCCCCCCTCCAGAAAACTACATTATAGAGGGATTACACAGCTATCTGTGCTGGTGTGATTAATGACCACAGTAATTAATGCTGAAAGGCGCTGCCCAAGTGGTTCTGTGTGTACGTGCATACAGCAGTGATCCAGCTGTAGTCAAGAAACCAAGCATTCCCACGCACTCACTTACACACAGACACACACACACACACAGACAAACACACGCACACAAACACACGCACTGACATGCTGTTGAAGTACTGTCAAATCTTATCTGGTAGATGACTATAGATGAGCTAAGTCCATTAAATATTTACCACAAGTGAGCAAATGGTATCAAAAGAAGTGTTCAGGGAAATGCTAGGTATTGTTTTGACTTATTTCAAATCACTGACTTCCCAATTAAGCGTCTCAGAACAGTGTTCCGTCCTCAGTGATGAACAGACTAAACACCCTTTGAAAGATCATTTAATAAAAGAGCAGGAGCTGAGATGTAGACAGTTTAAATTGACGACAACTCACTCCAGTGTGTTTGTGATGAGTTTCAAGCTTGGATTCATCCACCATCTCAGCCATAAAGGTTCCTCTGCCTACATGAGGTCCTTCATTTTCTTACTCAAAAGAATATTCTTTATCATTGATCAATAGCATTGTTATGACATACTTCCAGGGAGGCCTAACTCCAGTGTGACATGGGGACAGACAAATGCTGGCTCCACAGGCATTATTTTAGGAGAGCTCTTTGTCTAGCTCCTGTGATGCTTGTGATCAGTACATATGTATAAAAAAGTTCTCATATCTCAGATTGTCTCCACTGAGATTGTTGATAAAAACAAAGCGATCAAATTACGTGTTTAGGGTGACAACTAGACAAAAATGTGTACAATTACCTTGCTTGTGTGTGTGTGTGTGTGCGTACGGGTGTGTTTGTGTGCATTTGTTTTTCATTTTTCAAGGTTTATTCCCAGAGAATACCATTGAGAGCCCTGATGTTATTTTATAGCTTTTTGCACCATAGGCTAACAGCCACAACAGCCCAATTCACAATTCATAAGATAGCTAAACTGAATCTTTCAGTACCCTTTGAAGGCCATTCCAAGGGGAAGTGGCATGGTAACCATGGACCTTGCATACAAACATTGTTCCATTCAGTGAGAAAGTGTCAGCCAGGTTTAGAATATTGATGTTATATTTAGAATGTCAACTGTTTAGAATATTGACAACCAAAGCGTTGGTGTGTTTTTTCATTGCACTACAGAGGTGTAATCAAGAAAAGAAAAGTGCTGCTCCGGAGCATGAACATGGAAAATGATACACGTGAACACTGTCACCAAGCTTATGTCATTCAACTCACCCTGGGAGAAACGTAATGATCACACAAATCAGTAAATCCAAAGCCAGTGACACCCAGGCGGCTTGGTGGAGGCGAGCACCTGCAAAAGAAAATACATACAATACATGATTATATATCCGGCCTGTGTTTCAGGGGTTAGGGCCTGGTGGACATTAGTTGTCATTATTCATTTTTGTTTTCTTTTAAACGAAGATAACTACTTTATCAAGACTGTAATCATTTCCCAAATGCTAGCCAACATCTGAACCTTGTTACTGCAGTAACCCAGTATCCCTTAAACACACACGTTTACACAATTCCAACATGTACAGTATAAACAGCAGAATAGTACAGAAGGTTTATAATTTACAAAATATGAAAGCCTTTCATACAATGCTGTACAGTATAAATGTATACCATTATATCACCATTCAGTCCTAACAATATGAAATAAAAATGTATTTGGATCATTTCGGTTTTACACTTACTTGAAATTCATAATGGATGGGAAAATTGCCCCATTTTAAAGTCATGCCTCAGTAAAAAAAAAAAAAAATCCCCTCCTTGAGTCACCACCTTACCGCGGTGGAGGGGTTTGCGTGTCCTAGTGATCCTGGAAGCTATGTTGTCGGGGGCTTCATGCCCCTGGTAGGGTCACCCAAGGCAAACAGGTTCCAGGTGAAAGACCAGACAAAGAGTGGCTCAAAAAAACCAACCATGAAGAAATACAACAATGGTTCTCAGTTGCCCCTGCCCGGAAGCGGGTCACCGGGGCCCCCCCCTGGAGCCAGGCCCGGGGGTGGGGCTCGATGGCGAGCGCCTGGTGGCCGGGCCTTTTCCCATGGGGCCCGGTCGGGCACAGCCCGAAGAGACAACGTGGGACCCTCTTCCAGTGGGCTCACCATCCGCAGGAGGGGTCATGGGGGTCGGGTGCAGTGTGAGACGGGCGGCGGCCGAAGGCGGGGGCCTTGGCGGTCCGATCCTCGGCTGCAAAAGTTAGCTTTAGGGACGTGGAACGTCACCTCGCTGGCGGGAAAGGAGCCTGAGCTGGTGCGCGAGGTAGAGAGTTTCCGGCTAGATATAGTCGGCCTCGCCTCGACGCACAGCGTGGGCTCCGGAACCAGTCTCCTTGAGAGGGGCTGGACTCTCTTCCACTCTGGAGTTGCCCTTGGTGAGAGGCGTCGAGCTGGGGTGGGAATACTGGTTTCCCCTCGGTTCGGCGCCTGTACATTGGGGTTCACCCCGGTGGACGAGAGGGTAGCCTCCCTCCGCCTTCGGGTGGGGGGACGGGTCCTCACTGTCGTTTGTGCTTATGCACCAAACGGCAGCTCAGAGTACCCACCCTTTTTGGAGTCTCTGGGGGGGGTGCTGGAAAGCGCTCCTCCTGGGGATTCCCTCGTCCTCCTGGGGGACTTCAATGCTCATGTGGGCAATGACAGTGAGACCTGGAGGGGCGTGATTGGGAGGAACGGCCCCCCCGATCTGAACCCGAGTGGTGTTTTGTTGTTGGACTTCTGTGCTAGACACGGTTTGTCCATAACGAACACCATGTTCAAGCATAAGGGTGTCCATATGTGCACCTGGCACCAGGACACCCGAGGTCTCAGTTCGATGATCGACTTTGTAGTCGTGTCATCGGACTTGGGGCCGCATGTCTTGGACACTCGGGTGAGGAGAGGGGCGGAGCTGTCAACTGATCACCACCTGGTGGTGAGTTGGCTTCGATGGTGGGGGAGGACGCCGGTCAGGCCTGGCAGGCCCAAACGTAATGTGAGGGTCTGCTGGGAACGTCTGGCGGAACCCTCTGTCAGAAGGAGCTTCAACTCCCACCTCCGGGAGAGCTTCGATCATGTCTCGGGGGGGGCCGGGGACATTGAGTCCGAATGGGCCATGTTCCGGGCCTCCATTGTTGAAGCGGCTGACCGGAGCTGCGGCCGCAGGGCGGTCGGTGCATGTCGCGGCGGTAACCCTCGGACCCGGTGGTGGACTCCGGAGGTGAGGGATGCCGTCAAGCTGAAGAAGGAGGCCTATCGGACTTTATTGGCTGGTAGGACTCCAGAGGCAGCTGATGTGTACCGGCAGGCCAAGCGGAACGCGGCTTTGGCGGTCGCGGAGGCAAAAACCCGGGCATGGGAGGAGTTCGGCGAGGCCATGGAGAATGACTTCCGAACGGCTTCAAAAAGGTTCTGGACCGCCATCCGGCGGCTCAGGAGGGGGAAGCAGTGCTCTGTCAACACTGTATACGGTGGGGATGGTGCGCTGCTGACCTCGACGGGGGACGTCCTGGATCGGTGGAAGGAATACTTCGAAGACCTCCTTAATTCCACCAACACGCTTTCCGACGTGGAGGCAGAGTCTGGGGACATCGGGGGGGGCCCTTCTATCTCTGGGGCTGAGGTCGCCGAGGTGGTTGAAAAGCTCCGCGGTGGCAGGGCCCCTGGGGTGGATGAGGTCCGCCCGGAGTTCCTTAAGGCTCTGGATGTTGTAGGGCTGTCTTGGTTGACACGACTCTGCAACATCGCGTGGACATCGGGGACAGTGCCTCTGGACTGGCAGACCGGGGTGGTGGTTCCCCTCTTTAAAAAGGGGGACCGGAGGGTGTGCTCCAACTTTAGGGGGATCACACTCCTCAGCCTCCCTGGGAAAGTCTATTCAGGGGTCCTGGAGAGGAGGGTCCGTCGGATTGTCGAACCTCGGATTCAGGAGGAGCAATGTGGTTTTCGTCCTGGCCGTGGAACAGTGGACCAGCTTTATACCCTCCGCGGAGTCCTGGAGGGTACATGGGAGTTCGCCCAACCAGTCTACACATGTTTTGTGGATTTGGAAAAGGCGTTCGACCGTGTCCCTCGGGGGCTCATGTGGGGGGTGCTCCGAGAGTACGGGGTACCGGATTTCCTGATCGGGGCTGTCCGGTCCCTGTACGACCGGTGCCAGAGTTTGGTCCGCATTGCCGGTAGTAAGTCGAACTTGTTTCCGGTGAGGGTTGGACTCCGCCAGGGCTGCCCTATGTCACCGATTCTGTTCATTACCTATATGGACAGAATTTCTAGGCGCAGCCAGGGTGTTGAGGGGGTCCGGTTTGGTGACCTCAGGATCGGGTCGCTGCTTTTTGCGGATGATGTGGTCCTGTTGGCTTCATCGGGCCGTGACCTTCAGCTCTCACTGGAGCGGTTCGCAACCGAATGTGAAGCGGCTGGGATGCGAATCAGCACCTACAAATCTGAGGCCATGGTAATCGACCGGAAAAGGGTGGAGTGCCATCTCCGGGTCGGGGAGGAGATCCTGAACCAAGCGGAGGAGTTCAAGTATCTCGGGGTCTTGTTCACGAGTGAGGGAAGAATGGAGCGCGAGGTCGACAGGCGGATCGGTGCGGCGTCCGCAGTGATGCGGGCTCTGCATCGGTCCGTCGTGGTGAAGAAGGAGCTGAGTCGAAAGGCGAAGCTCTCTATTTACCAGTCGATCTACGTTCCTACCCTCACCTATGGTCACGAACTATGGGTAGTGACCGAAAGAACGAGATCGCGAATACAAGCGGCCGAAATGAGCTTTCTCCGTAGGGTGTCCGGGCTCTCCCTTAGAGATAGGGTGAGAAGCTCGGTCATCCGGGAGGGGCTCAGAGTAGAACCGCTGCTCCTCCGCGTCGAGAGGAGCCAGCTGAGGTGGCTCGGGCATCTGATTAGGATGCCTCCTGGACGCCTCCCTGGTGAGGTGTTCCGGGCACGTCCCACTGGGAAGAGGCCCCGGGGAAGACCCAGGACACGCTGGAGGGACTATGTCTCTCAGCTGGCCTGGGAACGCCTTGGGGTCCCCCAGGAAGAGCTGGCGGAAGTGGCCGGGGGGAGGGAAGTCTGGGCCTCCCTGCTTAGGTCGCTGCCCCCGCGACCCGATCCCCGGACAAGCGGCAGATGACGACGACGACGACGACGACGACGACGACGACGACGACGACGACGACGACGCCTCAGTAAAATGTTCCACATGGTGTAATTATACTCTATAGATACGACATAATCTATTCATGGGCCTTTTGTTTCACTTACTTTTTATCTTTATTATATCTTTATCATAATCTGCATCAGTAGGCCTTTGATGCACAGCACTACAGTGAGCGCTCAGCTCTGTAATGAAGAGGATGGAGATGAGTTTGTATTGAACAATTATTTGGAGTAAAAGAAGGTGCATTTCCTCACAGCATAAGGATCAATACATATTCAACATTCTTAGAAGCCTCAAACATTCATGAGTCACATATAAGAGCATCGTGAATTACACAGAGATGTCTTATGGAATCTTGGAGAGGTGGTGAAGCAGTGAGGTAGAGTGGAAATGTGAAGACGAGACTTTAAAACAAGAACGAAAGAGGAACGCCTTTGTGTGGGTTTGTGTGTGTGTGTCAATTGGCAATAAGAATATGTTCATTTTCATCCAAAGCGAAACTTTGAACCTGTGATCTATTGATACGCAGTCGATTGCTCCACCACTGAACCATGCCCCGAGACAAACAATACATCATTAATTTTTGTTGTGATTGGTTGAGATTATTGACCTTTTAGAAGTCATGTTTGTCAAGATTACATGGCAAATCTGTTTTTTGTTGTGAATACTAAAATTAGAGTTAATAAAACTAACTGTACTGTACAAGTGAAGTCCTGTTTGGATATCATTGAACTTCAACACAAGATTATTAGTAGACTTGTGCCACTGTGTATAACTATTTTATATGTTTTGTTTATGCATGTCATCAAAACTAGATCAGATGTCCCACCATTTTTCAGAAAATAATCTCAAAGAATCACTTTGCCTCACAAATGGATTGAGGAATGAGCTCTTGAGAGTACATCTGTAAGCTTCCTTTACTGTGATGTAAATTCGGTACACATTGGTCACTCTGTGCCTGTTTTAAACTGCATATGGTCTCTGGGCAATGATGGGTTTGTAGTTTTGTAGCAGGAAATGGGCAGTAAAGGCTACATTTGAAGACACGCAGTGAAGACTTCTGACATCCCTGTCCTTTGAGACCAGTCAATAGATTATTTTTGTGCGATTACCAACTCTAGTTGCCAACTTGCCATCTTTATTAAAGCAGTCTAGCCTCTTTAGAAGCAGCCTCGAATACAAATCATCCGACTGGCTTCGAGGTGGGATGTCATTATGAATAGCAGGAGAGGCACAAGAACGCATAGTTTCAGGGATGGATCACACACTTACAAATGTGTACATACATAAAGTTGAGTTTCATGCATGAGTAGGCTCGTTCACCCAACACACACACACACACACCGGTTTTACTGCCAATTATAAAAGACTGACCACAAGATAAGATCAGAGCACACAGCAGAGACTGAGTATTTCACTTTGACACGTTTTATTATTCCTGCATTATGCAGCCATTGCTAAATGTCATGTAAATGCATCAATGCATTTCAATTTACCATCAAACCACTAAGCTCCAATTTGTATTTTGAGCTGATAAAGTAAAATTGAGTGATGCGAAAAATATGGATAGTGGGTGGGGACGGGAGACAAGGGGCAACTCCTGAACAGTACTGTGATCCAGTGTGAATACAGAGTGAAGCTGGCAGACTGAGGAAAAAAGTTGTTTGTCAGCCACTAGCCCATCAAGTGTCCCACTGTAATTAATGGAGAAGCAGCAGAATTGTGATTAGCCTTGCAGAACAAGAACAAGATTGGCAGTGTCCAAGCCTGTCCTGATCAAACAGTGAGGAACAAACATTAAGCCTCTTGCATGAGGAGGTTCCTTAACAACAACAAAATACAAACTATCACAATTATGGACACACACAAACACACACACACACACCCACACACCCACACACCCACACACCCACACACACACAGAATCATTCCATGGCAGCCAATTCCAATAAATCTGTGGTTTGCTAATTATCCTAATTTGTTATTATCGGTATAGAATAAACTATGCAAGCATGCACTGTATGAGGCTGTGAACAAAAGGTTAGCTTTGATTTTGGTTTTCTACATTTAGTAATTTTGTCATTTAGCAGACGCTCTTATCCAAAGCGAAGCTCTGTTGTTTCTTTGAAGTTTACTTGAAGCATTTTGCTCGTCAATTCGGTGAATGTTACGTAACACAGTTTCATCAATTACATTTTGTCTCAAAAATCATGCCACCTTCATCACAACCAGAATGCGTTGCCAGGAAGGAGCAGATTTGCATAACAATCCAAACGGCAGAGAAACCTCCCATAAACACACAAACGTATGTGAGGCTAATCTGGCTAGCTCTCCTCACCACATTAAGAGCATGAGTCAGTGATGCACCCAGGCAGCGAGAAGAGGGAGAAAACTTGAAAGAGAGAGAGACAAAATAATTTATGGCGGATGGAGAAATAATTGAGGAAGCACTCATCCTCACAGGAGGTTTGAAGGAGTCATATCGAGCAGAGCATTCCAACACTTCTTTTTTATTGAGACTACCTGAATAAGCCTGTGTTCAAATGTATGGTTAGAATTGGGATGGTTGGCAGCAGTTGGAGACTGTGACTTGCCTTCCAGTGCCTCTCATCACAGTCAATGACCAGAGCCATGATTACGAAGCCAGATGCAGGCGGTGCCATCTAGATGTTCATCTCTCTCTCTGTCTTTTCATATCAAATATGACACCATTGCTATGTCATTCATTTGACCAACGTCACGATTTCACAATAATTAGCTAACTAGCCATAATGCAGAACAAGCATTTTAAAGTGATCATCTTTTAAGTTTCTCGTATTTTTTGGCATTTATCAACCACATTTTTCAACTCATAGGTCTCAGTGTTTTATACATTATTTGTCAAACTAGAGAGTACCATAAGATACTGACATAGACATTGGTCAGTGAAATGAAAAAACAACAGAACTATATGACTACATATGCATAGAAAGTCATAGTTTGTAAGACAAAGTGCATATTGCGAATTACATTACATTGCTTACTATGCTGTTGTTAACTTCAAGCAATTTGAGGTCAGGTAACTCATGGAGAATCCATTTCAACTATATATTCTACAAATCTCTCCTGAGAACACAACCTGAAGTATTGTATCTCTTTGTATCTCACACATCTCTCTTCCTTGGATGTATAGTGTGCAATAAGCGCGGCCAGTTCAGGCAGGGCAATCGGGCAGCGCGCATCATTCATTTATCGAGGACGTAAAGCGTCTTACTCCACCTTCCTCACTCCACCCACTACCGCACCCATGTTAGCAGCGCATATCCATTGGGCCACGTCCAATAAGGCGTCTTAAAAAGACGCGCTAATATGCACACACTCACCCCAGTCATTGTATGATCAGTGCTGCTGCCGCCCTCCACCGTCCCCTTCTCCCCCATGCTGTCTGGATGTCTATCCATCAGGGAGATTATATCTCTATTGCTTCCTGCCTCATATGTCATGTATGTATGTGTTACATCGAGGAGGCAGGGAGTGCTTCCCTTATATCATCCACTCCGCCAAAGTAAATCTACATGTCCATGTCATGTAAAAATAAATGCTCAAATCTAATACGTGATTGTCTTGACTGAACTGTATATGCATACACTTCACAAATGTGAGCGGCATATTGTATCTCTGAGCTGATTCCCTGTTCTTCAAACAGCCATGGGTGGGCACACCTGATACTATGGGAAATAAATTCTATCAGATCAATAGAAAATGTTACCTTCACGGTCCGTTTGATTAAAAGGAAAGTGCTGAATATCCGTTATCCTCCAGGACCTTAGCTATAAGTCTGGATGGAAAGACAAGGCTACGCAGAGCGATGAGGGCCTCGGGGGCAAGGAGTGTGGTTTGGGGAGCTGATGACGTATAAAATAACTCTTACAATGTACAGTTCCCTAACAGCTATTTAACCACTGTACCCATGAGATGTATACAGTAGATTAAAATAAGTACTTAAATGCCAGACGTTCCATCCTGGTGAAAGGATCACTGACCATGAATATCCTTCTCCGTGAATAAAGCGAATTGATTGAGATTGCTGAAAAATATCATAAGGATCAAAGTCTTGAATCCACAAGTCATGCAGACAACCATAGCCCTCAGGAGCCCACAGAATGTTTGATACATTGAATATCACCTCCATCACAAACTTGGCTCCCTTCGTTCAAAGTTGGTTTTGATAGATTCCTATAACGTTTCTGTTGGAGAGCTGCTGTGTGTTGTTTGACCAGTAGCCTCTGGCTCAGTGAGATGACCTTTTCCTTCCAACGGTGCAATGCCAATCATTCAGTGTTTAGATGTGACACCTCCCTGCAGCTTCTCCCATCAGCCCCCTCTATCTGTGTTTCAGCCCCCAGGACAGGACAGGGATCAACAAGAGGAACTGAGACACCGCGGACACGCAGTGTGTGGGACGGTAGCTCGCATCATCTCAGCTGTGCTGTGACTGAGAGAGGTTCGATTTGGGTCGTGTGTTTTGCATGTGTTTGCCTTGCTGTATTGTGTGCGTTGTGCAGGTGTTTGTGAGCAGTGCAGTGCCGTTTCTTTGCAGTTTTACTGCATGCGTACCATATTGGCTTGAGTGTGCTTGAACACGTGTTTGTATGTGAGTGCATGTATGTGGGTGTGCGTGTTGGTATGTGTGTGTTTGAATGTGCACATACTGCGTGCGTGGTAGAGTGTCCATGTTTGTCTGTGTGTGTACATGTATATATGTGTGAGTTTGTGAGTGTACATACAGTATAAGTGTGTATACTGTATGTATGTATGTGTGTGTGTTTGTGTGTGTGAGTGAGTGAGTGAGTGAGTGAGTGAGTGTAGGTGGTAGCCCAACATCCCTCAACCTCACGGTTGTCTTTGACACTGTGCTGCAGGGCCATGGCATATGTTTTCTTGAGAAACAGGATTCTCCAGCCAGGTGGGATGTCGCACTTTCTATCATCTCCAGCAGTCCTGGAGTCTTTGCTATCTCACTCTGAAATACAGGGCAATTTATTATCAATTCAACTTGGCGGCTGTTCTTGTTTTCTTTCACAGCAGCCTCTGCCTAAACTCATAGAACTCACAAACTCAATTCTGTCTCACTGTCTTCTTTATTAGTTTTTGTTATTTCAGATGATGTTTTTGTCTTCTTATTAACTGGAATCAAATCAATAGAACAGTTCTCAAGTGAGCTTCTGTCATTCTTAAATAAAAAGGTAGCACAATCAGGCTACCATTTCACTCGTGTACTGTATATCTGTTAATGCAACACTAGTAAAGAATACAATTGATTTAATAGTATTTGTATTTTAATTACCTTTATTTCCCCTTCTGATGTTAGAATCATGTACATTATAGGGTAGAAGGTAACTGCAGTGTAAAAGAGAAATACCATTCATTTGTATTAAATACAGTTTGACTTTTGGAGCATGAAGAATATTAATGTTCTGTAAGTGACTGTAAGAGAAACACAGACCATGACAAAGAGAGAATGAGAGATGGAGAGAAGCCGAGACAAATTCACAGGGCATGTAGGAATCAATAGAAAGATGCACTGCATCAGAGGAAAAAAGGAAGAAGAGAGAGTATTTATACTGGATTGTCCCTGGCAGAGTATTTTTAGAGACCTTGTGCACGGGAACATCCATCACAAGGGGTCCACTCTGTGGATGGGGCTGAGGCCTGTGCAGGAGGTGGGAGTGGCAGGATTGAGGGGGGGGGGGGGGCGCGGGGGGGGGACGGGGGGGACGAGGGCAAAAATGGGGTCCATCTCCATCAGAGGAAGCATGTGCTCTTGCCAAAACGAATCTCATCCCATATACCCACGTAAATCTCCGCCGCTCCATATCTCTGTTGGCGGGAAAGCTGGGCAGACAGACAGTGGAGATAAATCACTGGTGTGGGGCCCAATGTGGCCTGTGTGGGCCGGGACAGAGGCCCCTGGCTTTAATGATGCGCAGTGAGCCAATGGAGGCGTGTAAATCTACAGCTGGCACCTCATCCTCTCTGCAGCCCCCCCCCCCTCCCCCTTCCTCGCAACACCCAGCCTAGCCCCATGCCACCTCAGAGATATCCCCATCAAAGTCACCTTTGTGTCGGCTGTTTGAGGTCCACATGTTAGGTTGTTTTTGTGCAGAGCTGCTATTGGGAACTGGTCAACTGCGCTACTCCTACTGTTGTCACAGTCTCTGTTTGCGGTTGAGACAGTGTTCTTGTTTGGCTGTTTAGAAGAAAACTGGTTATTTCCGAAGTAAATGGCACCAGGGTAAAGTGTGGTCTTTTTCAACATATATATTTTTTAATTTTTCAAGGAAATCTACATCAGACAGTCACATGTGGCCTAAAAGGAGAACCAAGTTCAGGATTTTTGTTTTCTATGCCATATATCAGACTATTGAAGCCGAGAGGTCTTTTGGTCCCAGTAGTTGAATGAACATCAAGTTTAGTGATTTTGTTTATTTAAAGCTTATTGCAAGAATTCACTGCCATCTGATCTACATTAATGCAATACAATTGGGTCACACATCCAAGTGCCAATAATTCAATCCAACAATGGCCTGTGAGCGATTTGCTAATAGATTGGTTGTTTGTAATTAAGCCCTTGGTGGCATTGATTTGTTAACACATGTTGCAATTCAGGCTTATCATTTTAGTCAGGGTGGCTTTGGAATAGATTGCCTTTGGATAGTATCCAGTTCTACCTCTGAGATGGTAGAATAGGCCCAAGGGAAATGATGATGGTAGATGTGATAACATGATGATGTGATAAACAAGATGGATGACTAGGGGAGATGTTGTTTTCTGGAATTTTGGATATTCAGAGAACAATTCCAACCCACCTGACCTACCTCACTAAACTTGGAATAACCACTTGATAGCATAATATACATTGATGTTTACAGTACTGTATACTGCACATTGTACATACTGTAGATATCTAATATTAAGATTGTTGAATTTCACTGAAAGAGAGCACAACAGACTGTGCATTACTGCTGATCAGACAAATCACTGCCCTACACTCAGCGGGAAGTCAGTGTACTCACATGCCTTGCTCCACTGTTTAAAGTTGCCTTGACTCTGATGTAAAAGAAGCACTTAAATAAGCACTTGAACAAATTATTCAAATCATGACTGATAAGAAAATTAATTGATCTGCTTCGAGTTTTTCATCATGAAGCGTTACTTGCCTCTATTAAACCTTCGTAAAGGCATGTGTGCTGGCAAGTATTCAGTCTGCTTATGACTTCACAATTCAGCGTGGTTTAGCGAAAAACAAATTCCGCAATGGCCTTAAAACAACTCAGACATGAATCTGACATGCTGTAAGCTGAGGAAGGAAGATATAAATGAATCCTGAAATGTCAAATGGTGTTAACTTCAACGGCATCATCCCAATAAGTAAGAACTAAGATATAGTATGTGTTGATATTAGAGCAGATAAACAGCTGACTTCATTCAGTAGAACAATAAGAAAAAGCAGACTATAATTACAACCTCTATTTGGATAGGACCAATGTCATAGCATGTCAGTGTAACACCATTGGACTTGTGCATTCAACCAGCATCAGGAGAGGGTCCTGGCCAACGAGCTATGCAGACGCTCAAAGGCATAACTTCTCTGTTCTATCCTTAAATGCTCCCTAAGACTCAGACCTGAGAGTGGGTTCTCTTGTAAAGTAAGGTCCCAAGGTGTGTGATGGGTGACAGAGGGAGGGAGGGTGCTGATGTGTAGCCCTCGGCCTTCAAGAGTGCATGGATGGGAAACTTGTCTTCGCCTATCGTATACAAGGAGCTGTGATTTATCTATGGTGGGTTTAAAGAGCTATGTCATATCCTGGTCTGGGTTGGATGCAACATATTAAACTGAACTGACTTTTCTCTAATTGCATCCTCTAGCTTACACATGGCAGCATTGACCTCCTTTCACCTTTGTAAGAGTGGCTGTGATACAGTACATTGTCTACGAAGAGAGCTCTCCATGGGACTGCAACCTTGTTAAAATGCTTCAATGCAATATAGTGCTCTGCAAAGTGTTTACTTGGAAACTGTTTGGTCTACTTTGGACAGGCTTCCTAGGCTACTCCACTCCCAGGTCCAATTGTCCTTCTCCTAGAGAGAGTGCCTACCAAAATGAGCTCAGCACTCCATGGGGGTTTACCCTCTCTGCCACGAGGGCAGGAGATACATGCAGCTCAAGAGGATAAGCCAGCCTGTAATTGAATTGGCTTCAACACAGCATAGAAACACGCTGGCGTGATGTGTTTATTTATTTTTGGGGTGAGCCGAGACAATTTACCATACACAATTTCCAGCGCATTCTTCAAGTAAGACTGCCAGCTCTGTCAAAGGATGTGTGGACGTCTTTCCAACTAGGCTCTGAAGAAGCTCATTTCCCATCGAGACGCTCTCTATTATTGGTTGATTGTTGAAAGTCTTACGTGCGTGTAGAGTGATATGTACACACTATATGTACTGGTGTCGCATGAATCATCTATTCTATGGTTAGACATCTTTGCAGAAGCACATATTACCTGACAAACTTGTTTGTTTTATCCTGCAAGGCTACAAATAGCAACGGCATAATTTGAAAACATGTTATTATCATATGCAATGTCACTTTACCTTGAAAAGCGTTCTGAAGGTTGTTTAGCACTTTTATTCAAGTCTCTAATGTCTCCTGACATTTTTGGTACGGGTTCAGTAAGTTGGGGTTTAGCTCGTAACAAAGAAGTAACTACAAGATATGCTGTGTCTCAAGAGAGATATCAATGGATTTCTGTCTTTCTTACAAAGCTTTGATCCAATCCATTGATGTAGTGAATCGTTTGAGAATTCTCTATGACTGTTTGAAAACATGATGTGGAAGCCAATCGTTTTATTAAATGATGTAGAACTACAACATAGGTTTATTGGTTGCCTGCTGATCTGGGAGCAATGCTGAATTTCAAACATTCAAATTTTGTCACAGACAGCAACTTCCACTGCTTGAAAGTTTACTATTTGCAATGAATGAACATTGAATGTAAATGTCAACTGTGCACTGTTATCTTATTATTATAATTTTATTTGTGTCAACGTCTACCTAATTCTTACAATACTGTCCCATCCCCAGTGACAGGTATTGACAGTGCCTTTTTGGCATTCCTAAATTGGGCTTTTTTTTTTCAAGAACCGGTTCTCTGTCTCCCAATTGGTCCATTTTGAATTGTGACGACTCACGGGTTGGTTTTAATTGAATTTCCCCTTCTATCAATGTACTTTTTGATTGGAACAAGCTGTTACAGCTGTTTTAATTTTATAGTCCTTGTTTCCCTTTTATTATCCTGGGTACTGTGTACTGTTTTTAAGTTGTGTGTGTGTGGACTGGGCCCAAGCTGCAAAGTAATTGTCCTTCTCAGGATAAATAACATTTTTAGAACTGAACTGATTCCATCTCTTCTAATAAAGTGACCATAGTATTATCAGTCTATCAGCCAAATCTAGACAGATGTGTACATTCTAAGCAGCTTGGGGTAAAAGTTTTCACTAAATGATTTATTTTTTAATGGAGGATTCTACAAACTCCCCAATCTATCCTACAGACTGATTTCACCTCTGTTGTTTGTTCATGCTGATAAGAAGACATGAGATCGATAACCAGAGTGGGGGGTTAGTGAACAATGTCAGGAGCTAAAAAAAAGAACACAGACAGAAAACCAGCAGAAGACAAGATACCAAAAGACTAATGGCTTTGCGATGATGATGCAGGGCATTCACAGCCCAATCACATGTATTTGTGCGTCCAACTGTGAAAGCAATTGATCCTGGAGTCTGTCACTTCGGGGACATGTTAAAGCAGGGATCAGATCTTACAGCTCTGCAGTGAGTCACCTCTTCCCCCTACAAACCAATATGGTGGTATTATCTATAGTGAGATTATCCAAGAACTGGCTTCCTCTTCTTTGTTTCTCGTTTGACCAAGGCTTCTCCTTTATCTGTGTTGTATGCTCCATTGAGTTTAGAAGGAAGAGAAAACTCTTGATCATACTGGTACTTGGGGCATTATTAGGACAGGTGTAGGAATAAATGAGTTAGCCTTTATATTTACTGCATTTGATACAAAAGGACCCTGCGGACTTTGCTGTCGCTACACAATTGGTCTGGGAGCACAAATGTCCCAACAGGGCAGGTATCGGAGTACGTTGTCCCTCACTGCGAAACTTCATCCACCCATGTTGTTTGTTCCCAGCTAGCTAATCAATACTGGAAGGCTGCCAACTTGTGTATCCCAAAATAATATATAATAACACCTCCTGCCGTAACCCAGAATCAATCAGGCCTGTTATTAAATCCTAATACTTAATAATTCCGTTTTTCTGGATACAGGACGAACCAGAGCTCTGACCCAGCAGTTCCTTCCACTGCTGGCTCTCCCTTTGGAATTACTGAAGAACAAAATGAAAAGATTATTGTCAGAATGCCCTATCCATGGCAGTCTGGGTATGGGGTAGGACATTCCACAATGGGTATTTTTATGTTCTTTTCTACTAAATTGACAGAGTGTTGCCAGCTCTTAAAAGCTGCAGAATGTACTTTGCGGTGCCTCTCAAGGACAAATGGCGTGGTACTCATTCCCATAAGCATTTATGGAGTTCCTAAAAATATTTGAAAATGGCTTTCCAACGCCTTTTGTCATTTGTTTTCCAATGTTTCCAGACAAAGGTATATAAATGAGCCAACACAAGAAGGTGAGAGGCCTCATATGGGCAACAGAGAGAAACATCTAATCCTGCTGC
Source organism: Hypomesus transpacificus (assembly GCF_021917145.1). NCBI lineage: Eukaryota > Metazoa > Chordata > Actinopteri > Osmeriformes > Osmeridae > Hypomesus > Hypomesus transpacificus. The sequence goes on from NC_061073.1 coordinate 12,841,871, forward strand.
TTTTAGCTACGTGGGTTTATCGCAATTCACAGACAGGGGCTGGCAAACAAAGGCCCAGCCGTATGTCGATGCAAATGAAAGTCATTGCATGGGGCTCTCAGCGCTGTGCCGAGTCTGGGTGAGGTATTGTGTGCTGTCTGCCTCATGTGAATCTCCCAGGGATCCGTCCAAGAGCAACATGTGAGCCCGCCGCTCCAGAAATACATCCTGATCTGTCGAGGACGTGTTCAGAATAAGAAGAATCGGATGTAAACCGAAGATGATTACCCTAAATCAACCTCCTTCTCTAAATAGAAGACAACTTCAATGAGTATGCCCTGTCACCGATTTCACATTTGAGAGGCAACTCGTTTCCAATGGCTTAATAGCAGTACTTTTGATAACAGCCACGAGCGACCCCCAACTCTTACATAAAAAAAGTCCATTCTGTTATGGAAGCCAGAAAATAGTTGACTCAGGGGATTTATGTATCTGGCTGAGATTTGATAGAATTTGAATTCAAAGTAGCTGCATTTCGATCAGGGTAAAACAGAAATATATGTAAACTGCAAGCACATCACAAGCTCAATAACGGCTCCAAAGCTTTGCAAACATTGTAAGTTTGAAACTGCAAACTACACAACAGTTTGTGAGAACTTGCATTCTGTGTGAGGTCTCTCCTTAACTCATGAGGCTACTAAATCAGAAGAGTCTCTGGCTGCAGGGTCCTACCATTGGCAGCTGGATAGAGGAAGAGCGAGGTGAGTGGCATGACGTTGACACATCCTTTTGGCGACTTCAAGCGGCTAGTGACGGCTCATCTACGAGTGCTGATATGTTACACAATGTCACTCCCCATTAACATAATTATACAAGAGCTAAACTGACAGAATGGCATGTGGAAGAAAGAAGCACGCAAGTGTCATTAATTATGACCGCATCAGCATTTTTGAAGCACAGCCCAGAAAGAAAGGACTGGGGGGGGGGGGGGGGGGGGGCTGAGTCAGTCAGAGAGACACATAACCAAAGAGAGAGAGACACTCACACAGAGAGAAAGAAACATTGAGAAAGAAAGAGAGAGAGAGAGAGAGAGAGAGAGAGAGAGAGAGAGAGAGAGAGAGAGAGAGAGAGAGAGAGAGAGAGAGAGAGAGAAAGAGAGAGAGAGAGAGACAGAGGGGGGGGGGGGAACATTATAACAGTAAATGGCTGCACTTTGGGCTTTTACTTACTTTCTTCCTGGTTCCGATGGTATACTCTAAATCGCTTTTGTTGTAAAAATATTTAAAAACCTGTCTGTGTCACAGGTTTCTCACCTCATAAATTATCAGTGCCTAGATCCAGTGTATCATTCATTAAAAAGAGAGCAGAAAGAGGAGAGGGAGACATGCAATGGGCTAGAGACAAAAGCTTGGACCAGTAACACCCAACAAAGGCTTGAGAGAATTTACTTAGTGTTCATGACAGATGTACAAGTGTTTTTTTTTATGGTACGAGCAGTGATTCTATCAGATTAGACTTGGTGGTGTGGAAGAGGAACAATGCAATTTAATTTTACATTACCCGGTCCTAAACATGTACACTGCATATCCTACACTACAGATAGTTAAATAATGTGTTTGTGTACACACTTGTGTTTGTGTGTCTGTACAGTAGGTTTGTGCTTGGCTGTGCGTCTGAATCAAATATATACATTTGTCTCCGTCTCGGTGAAGTCACATTTACAACTGTGAACAGGAAAAGTGATGCTGTCCATTTTTCTCCAGTGTCAGCAGTTTTCACTGCACCTTTGTTGATGAGATATGAACTATAAAAAAAAGTTATTCTCAGTCATGTGGTAAATCCTACAGTTCCTAAATGCCATACCATCTTGGCAAATTTCCATAGTTTTTCCGTGAGTCCTGTCAAGAGAAATTGCTAAACAGTAAACAACATTCACTTGCATGTACATGTGTATTGAGGAATTATATGTTTAAAAAGTATAGAAATCAAAGCTAAACAGAACATGATGCACCGAATAGTATTTCCCTACGTTTTCCTAACATCATCATATAAATGATGTAACCACATTCCTGACAAAATACCATGTTCAGTTATTGTCCTATTTCCACAGAAGGATGACTTACTTGTGAGACATGACCTTTACTGGCTAGAATCTGTAGCTTTTGTCAACACCCAAGGAGCATTCTGCTTTTTCCAATCTCAGTGAATTCACAGACACTGTCACCTTCGCTTAGTATCAGAATGACTGCACCTTGTTCTCACCGGACAATAGAGGCAGGAATCATAAATAAGCATGTCAAGGCCAGAGTACTTGTTCCAGGCACATATCAACTAGATCCCGCTGTTTGGAAATTGACAAGGCGTCAATTGAACAGGACATCAATTGAATTGTAATCAGTGCTTTTTGAGTGAATAACTAGAATATCAACCTATCCTTACTGGCTTTGTAAAAAGACTGTTTGTTGTTTGTGGCCTATCACTGCATGGTTATAATATGCTGTCTGTACTGACATTCCAATATGAAGCAAGTGAGCTTCACAACATGACATTGGTGAAGTTTTAAGGTCAAGGATTAATAAACTATTGAAGCCATATTATCAAGTAATATTCAATTGAGGCACTGTACTCTCCCACTACTTCATACTTCTGAAACATATTCTGCCAATAGAGCAATGGTGATATTATAATATTTATTATCTATTGAATAATGTCTATTGGTTTGTGTGGTATCGTGGGAATTAATCCTCTCTGTTCACACCTCTGCATGCCTTTTCTTTCTTTTACATTGTTATTGTATGAAGAAATAGCCTCATAAAAAACAAGCACTGTGTTTGTGCTTGTTTGGAAACACTGAGATGCTATGGATTCCCCAGAGAGAACGCTCTTCCAATGCCAGAAGACACTGTATCTATCAGCAGAGCACAGGGAGGACGAGGAAGTCCCTCTCAAAATTGACTTTCTGACACAGCAAGATGAACACCAATAGCACATCTCAAACTTCAGCAAGAGTTTGGAGAGGGTATGCAAAATTGCCTCCTGCCGGGAGAGGATGCAGTGGATCACAATAAGCAGAGAAGTGACTTTCTGTACCCGCCAGCTGGTTAGGAAATGGTCTTATTTCCACTAATCTATCCCAGGATGTTGAAGCAGCACCTGACCCCTCCCCCTACAACCCCCCCCCCCCCCCCTTCCCCTTCCCTACCTCCTCCTCTGTCTGTGTTCTCCACAGCCCTCCGAGAAACAGCCAGCGGTGAGATGAGTCGTTCATTTTTCACCCGCCTTTGGCTTGGTACTAAAAAAAGCCATGCGGCTGGTCTCTGTGTATTTTTGGAGCAGAGTAAACTCCATTAAGATTCATGGCGAGGCTAGAGGTGCAGGTCAGAACATACAGGCTTTTGGGGTCGTGGAGAGTGAATGAGTGAGTTATGCATGCTATCTTGGTGTGACCCAGGCCACGGCTGCTCGCGATAGCCTAAATTCCCCCTGACCCCTGGACCGAAGCTCTGACAGAAAGGGCACCTTTTCCGATCCTCCCTGCTTGCTCCCTATCTGGGAGGAAGTGACAGATTGGTGCTGGAAAACTGTGGAGTGGAACCGTGAAGAACCACGGAGAGCGTAGCCTGTGGGCCTTGACCGTTTCTGCACCACTAAAGTCTAGGAAGACGCAAGAGGGATGGAGGGTTGATGATTGTGTGGCTATTTAGGAAACACTTTCTAGGTTCCGGTGAGTAAACTACAGCACAAAAGGTAGGATAAGGGGCGACACAGGCAGCATGGTTGTGCTGACTGCAAGGATTACATCACAGTCTTCTTTTAAAAATGAATGCTGTAATATTTTAGGCTTCTGAATGATGATCATTTGCGTTATCCACAGCTATGAAATTCAAATTGCATGTTTAAATGTGTGCCCTAAACAGTAAGAATACCCACACATACAATGTATGTACTGTATATTCTCAAGACAATTTATGAATAAGCACATACCTTATAGGCAAACCCTGAGGATGAATAATGTTTTTTAATATGTCTTTATATGTCTGATTTATGCTTAAGGGTTTTAGACTTTAGTGAATGTAAAAATTATGCAAGAACAAACATTGTTTGCAGCGTTCATGTGCATCTTGAATCGTTTGTGTGAACAAAACACAATGATGCATTGGGGAACCAACGGTTGGTTGTCAGTAATCATAAAAAAAACTGTCTGGCAAATAACCGTACCTCTTGATATTCTTCCCTCCACTTGCCTTTAACCAGTACCTGAGGTGTCCTGCCTATATTCTCCATTAGCTATCAGCAAGGCATGACATTATATTATGTTAGAGCTAGCAGTCACCGTTCGGGTTTTAGTATATCCTCATCAATGTATAATGAGACCAGTGCTAATGGAGGAATGAGGTTGTTTACACAGACCAGTAATAACGGGAGCTAATGAAAGGGTTGCTATACATTTAAATATTCCTATTAGTGGAAGAGATAACAACAGCAGCCAAACAAATACAAAAACACTACAGAATGCACTGCATTGCACTGAGAGGCATGTATTCAAACAAACAATGCACTATCCTTGAGGAGTTGGCCCACACTTTGTCGAGTGGAAATGCCAGAGTACATGTTCACTGATGTTTTTGACGTTTTTTTTTTCTTCTCTTCTGTGTCATATTCCACCCATGTGACGCTGCCTAAGAAGTGGGCAGCCATTTTGTGTCCTTGATCTACAGATTTGTGTTGTAAGACTCTTGGACTAGTTTGACTTAATGTCTAAGCCTCCTTGGGGACTGTTTTTTGTCACCTAAATTCCAAAGATAATACTCCAGTATAGTAGCAAGCATATTCCACCATGATGAATCAGCAGTGAGCAAAGGGCTTTAGCTGAACAGAACACTGATTACTCTGACCCCTGGGCTGAGAACTCCCCCTCCCCCGCAAAAAAATTATATTTATTGCTAAATATTAGTTAGAGTCGAATTATGTGTGTGGGGTGGAGAGGGTATTTATCCATCAGACAAGTTTCCCTGTTATGTTTATGGAGAAGCTGAAGACCATTAGTGGTGATAAGTCTCTTCTCCAGCCTGTAGCTAGAGATGTACAGCACAGCCTTAATGCTGTGCTTTCCGGACCACTCCAGGGAACAGTGCAGGGATAGTCAGCTAGTCACTGCCTCCGTCAAATGCCATTTGTCAACTCACTTTAGTGCACTTCAGTACGCAGAACCAAGAGGACAAGATATGCTGCCCTCATCTTCCGCACACATCTTCCACACTGTTGCCCTTGCACACACTGCTGTCCTCACACACACTCTTCACCCTCGCACACACTGCTGGCCTTACACACGTGCCATTATCACACATTCCACTGTCCTCGCGCACACTACTGCCCTCCCACACACTTCTCCCCTCACACACCCACCAATGTCCCCATGAACTCTGGTTCCCTCGCAACTAGTAATGTGGAAGTTGTGCAGTGAAGGTCTTCGAGAGACCTCGGCTCAATTTGTTTGGTTTGTTCAAATCAAACCGGAGGAATAAACCTGCGAGCATGCTCCCTAAACAAATGTTCAGACTCAAATAGCACTGAGGCTACCAGTGGCAAACAGATCTCAAACAAAGAAGAGGATTCCAGCATGATTCCAGAAAAATGACAGCCCCTTTTCATGATGCTGAAATACTTCTCTACAGTCGCTTGGCAATCAGAGTTATTTTGTTTTCTACTTTCAAGACACAAGTTCCATTATTCAGTTTGATAGCAGCCTGGTGACAAATCACCTGTGCTGTTATTTGTTAACGAAGGCAAAAAGGTGAGTATCCTGCAGAGTACCTTGTGCTACTATAGAGATTTTGTCTCTGAGTTGGCGTAAGGAAATATGGAAAAAAAGGGAAATATTTGTATTCTATTGACATCTGCAAAGGGAACGATACGGTGTGATGAAAGAGCAGAAAACTGTGAGCACAGTGTATCTGTCAGTGTGGAGACTGCTGGAGGAAGGGGTAAACAACAAAGCAGAGAGCTGAGCGTTCCAGCTTGGGGTTGATCCACAGCAGAGGCTTGTGAAAGTAGTGAGGATAAAGACAGAGGGGAGAAATAAGGAGCCATTGAAGGAAGTTGAGAGCTCATCCATGTTTCATTATCAGGGGAAAAATCCTCCCCATAAGCAGTCAAGAATAAATCTTGCCAGAAATTTAAAGTACAAGTTTATAACTATTGTAGTTTCTTACTGACTGTCACAAGAATGACAATGTTTATTCTGTCTATTTTTTTTAAGTTAACAACATAAACCGCCACATCTTATTTCTAAAAAACAGGACAATCACCATAAAGGATGATGCTGCCCAATCCCACACATTTCATTTTATTGATTTATTAGTTCACATCGCAGGAATACCAGTTAAAATGTTACATGCGTTTTCTGAACAAGCAACAATACTGCTATGCTTATTTTATCAAACTCATTTTCATGCTCAGATTGACATCCACTTTTTTCACTGCATCAGTAAAACATGTTCACCCTATCCCAATTAAACATACCTGACTATCTCATCTGAAACAGGCTCACTTAAGTCAACGGGCTGTTGCGTCAGCATGTGTGAAGGACACTGGCATAAAGACACATTGTTGCGCTTTTATGATCCCGTACAAAAACTGCCTTCTTTCACAGGGTTGACTGGGCAAACATACTGCTCTTATCACGGAAAAACACGGAGGTACATTAAATTACCTTTAGCTTTTAGCCAGGCCCACCCCTGAAACAAACTCACACAGTTGTTGGTTTGCATTGATGAAGGTGGTGAATCATAATGAATCAACTGAGCAGAGTGTTTGATGTCAGTGCAGTCACTTGCATGTCACCAGAACTTAAACACAAGCAGCATTGTTGTCAGACATCATTTTAGATCCAAAGAATTATGCACCAACCACTTAGTGGCTGGGATACAGTATGCAGATGAAAGCTCTTTTATTCACTATCAAAGATTAAGTGTTTGTGGGAGCATGCCACTTAAATCATGTCAGCATGAAGCACATGAATTACTTCAAACGTCCATATCTTAACTGCCATTCAATCATAATCCTGAGACAGAAAGGATAATGAGTTTTTGAATTAAGGATATTGAAGAACTACAGTTGAACCATAGATACATTTCTTCTGCACATGTACAATGGACTACATTGCTTATTGTATTTTGTCAATTTCTTGTTTTCATCTTTATGCATGTCATCCATGTGCTTTTCATAATCACAACAAGGGTAGACTATCTTGGGCTCAAGTTCGTTCAAGACGAATTGAACATAGTGTGCCTGGCAGAAAAATAGTTGAAGAACAAAAAAACTGGGAGCGACAGACAGGCAGGGAAGGAAAAATGGAGAGCAGGGGGCATGTGATTGGCTGCTCGCAGGCAGGGGGACAGGAAATTGTAAGCTCTGAGACAGTTCTTATTCAAAACACACCACCTGCTAGAAACTGTTTAGGTGCTGGAATTTCATCTCAGGGCGCTCGAATTGCACACAAACACACCCAAACGAACACACTCATAGGCTCACACAAACTACCATCATCACCGCAATCCCCACAACCACCGCAGGGAAGAGATACTTTAATCCGTGGCTAATTTAGGCAAAGATGTGCAATGTTACATCTGAAGCTTACAGTTGAAGTCTCTGCTCCACACTATGTCCAGTTGTAGGTCCAGCTTGTCTGTACACCAGAGGAGCGGTGCTGATCGATCGTTGTCCGTTGGTATGTTCTTTGATGTTGATAAAGACCTGGACATATTTCAAGCCCTACATGCCTCTTGGTGAAACTGTGTACAAGAAGATACAATATAGGCTCTGTATGCATCGGGAGCACTGTAATGACTGTACACTCTATACATACATATTTTTCCCTGTGTTTAAAGTCACATGGAAGTAGGTCATTTTGAAAAGCAGGAAATAGTTCCATCTTCCACAAACACAACATGAGAAAACATAATACGTTTGTATTAATATGTTTGCTCTATTTTTCCTGGCCTTGTTGTGAGAACGCCTTAGGAACTTGCTGCTGTATGTACTCCTGGTTGTCAGAGTACACTCTCAGTCAGTGTTTTAAACCTGCACTGTGACAATGGGAAACAGGAGCCCAATGAAATACTGAATACTATATATATATATATATTATTGCAGCTGTATACAGTACCCTGATAAGATTATCATAGTCACATGGGAATTTATTTTCAATGTTTTTCCCTTTTAGTTGCTTCCTTCTACAATCCCTCTCATCTCTTTTGACCTCCTGAAATAATCTGTATTCAAACGTGCAACGAAGAATGTGGCCAATTTAAGATAACATACACAGACACAACACACACTCACTCTCTCTCACACACACACATACACATACACACAAACATACCCTTCCCAGAAAGGCCTCAAGTGTATCTTTTGAAATCATGACCTCTCTTTCCCCCGTGGGTTCCAGTTCCCTATGTCTCTTCAACTACCCCCAGGAAGACCTCAGGCGAGTTCTGCTCCGCGCCCTCCGACACATCCTGTCCTCCGGTGGAGGAGGGGAATGACGGGACGGATGGCTGAGGGATGTTGTTGTGTGGAGATGTGATTATTCCCCATATTTGCATGACACACTAGAAGCTATTGAGAAACATGTTCAAATATGTATTAAAGAGTGTATAGCAATCCTGTGAAATTGAAGCTGCAGAAATTGAATCTGCATTTCCCCTGGGAAGGAACATGCCCTCATAGGTATAAGCGATACCTTTTGAAGAGTGTGGGCCCCATTTACACGGGATATTAATGCAGGCGTGCAGTCTACAGAGGTTGCATACATATGTCACTGGTAAACAACCTGGCTGCCAAATGGGATTCAAGACTCAGGTGTGTGTTGAACACCCCATGCCACGAGGCCAATCCTTCAGCTGGGAAATAGAACAAGAGAAGACCAGTTCCTTCACTGAGAAGCAATTATAGGAAGCAATAAAGGCGAAGAAGTGCATTGAACAGAAGCAATTTTTGGTACTGCTCTCCCCTTGGCAGTGAGTTTGTTCTCCTTGGTACCACAGATTGAGAGAGAGAGAAAGGGGCTTTAGAGAGAGAGAGAGAGAGAGAGAGAGAGAGAGAGAGAGAGAGAGAGAGAGAGAGAGAGAGAGAGAGAGAGAAGCCGCAATCTCTAAGGTCTCATCCCCTTTCCTAAGATCCTTGTTCCTCATTACAATTCTGCAGTGTTTACATTCTACACATGTGCAAGGGAAATTGATGAAACCAATAGAAACAATTGGGGGCAGGATAGAAGCTGCTGGGAGTGCACAGCGAGGTCAGCGTGATGCCCTTATGAACAGTGACCCAGTTGCACACTGGGCTGAGACATGTTTGCCCGGAGGGCATATCGGCCCGGACTCTTACAGATGTAAGAAGCAAAAGAACTGACCTGAGTAGTGTCCAGGACAAATCAAATCTGAGATAGATTCAGTTGAGCAATCATGTGGAAAACAAAACGTAAGAGGTGTGTGTTTTTAGACACTCAGATACACAAACAAACATAACAAGCCAAGGTGCGGAATAGCCATTGTGCTGGTGGATGGGCATTAATAGACCCAATTTGAGAAACGATTCCGTTCATATTTACTCCCCCCCTCCCCTCCCCTGCCTTCTCTCTCTCTCTCTCTCTCTCTCTCTCTCTCTCTCTCTCTCTCTCTCTCTCTCTCTCTCTCTCTCTCTCTCTCTCTCTCAGACACACACACACACACACCTTTCAAATTGAGTTCGTAAAGTATCTCGGCAATACAGGAGGGCACAAAAGAGCCTCTTCAGGCATTCACATGGAATCCACTAAGAACGCTGGTCTTTTTTCTTCTTCAATTTATTCAAGAATTTAAGTCTTCATGGACTATTGAACACTTGCCTCTTCCCTTTTTGCCTCCACCCTCCTCTGCTCCCTCCCAGACCATCTCTGTGTCCTCTTTGTGGAGCTGCCGAGCTATTGTTGCGTCTGAGGGGGACTGACGTGTGCAGCAGCCTGCCGGTTGGTGTTTGGGGAGTAGAGCAGTAATATCCAGGCGGTTGAAATGTCAGCAACAGGCAACAACACAATACTCTCACATCGGCATCCATCCCAGCGGGCGATGTAATAGGGCTGCGACATTTAAAAAACAATGCCGGCAAATATCGAGCCACCAAGATGGTGGCTCGCGAGCAAGTGGGTGACATGTTCTCACTTGCTCATTTTCGACGTCTAATGACACACCACGGTGTCACTGTTTAGAAATGTTTTCAGGCTTTCTCAATTAAAGAAAGACACATTTCTGGCTGTCTTGTGTGTTGTCCAAGGGGACTGTATGTTTTTCTTCCCCTGTCTACCAGCAATGAGACGCAAAAAAGCTTCATCATGACATAAGAGCATCCCTCTGACAATGATGAATGACTGGTTCAATAGCATGAATATTAGCATGTCTGCGCAAGGTGCTTGCGTGGCACATAATTACCTTGTCAAAAGAAAGTGATAATTGCAACTAAGTGTGTTCAAGACTGAGAAGAGAAAACAAATCTTCAACAGAAAATAGAACTTCTTTAATCCTGGTCAGGACTCCGGAGATGGGTCTGTGTGTGTTTGTGTGTGTATTTATGTGTGTGTGTGTGTGTGGGGGGGGGGGGTTGTTTTGCATGTGTGCTCGTGTGGGATTGAGCATGTCTCCATGTGTATTTGTCTGTGTCTGGATACACGTGTGGGGTATAAATTAAGACTAACGCTTACCAGAACCTGGAGTCAGCACTATTGGCTGTGGAGTTCCTGCCAAGGTTATTGATGGAAGACAGAATGTCTCTGATGCTCCAAGGTTCAGTGTGTGAGTGTAAGAAAGGCAACCACAATCTCAGTGGTTATATGTGTGTGTGTGTGTGTGTGTGTGTGTGTGTGTGTGTGTGTGTGTGTGTGTGTGTGTGTGTGTGTGTGTGTGTGTGTGTGTGTGTGTGTGTGTGTGAAAAAGAGAGAGAGAGACGAAGAGAGTCAGAAATAGAGAGAAAAATAAACAAAAAAGAGAAACAGTCAGAGAGAGAGAGAGAGAGAGAGAGAGAGAGAGAGAGAGAGAGAGAGAGAGAGAGAGAGAGAGAGAGAGAGAGAGAGAGAGAGAGAGAGAGAGAGAGAGAGAGAGAGCGTGAAAGAGACAGCCTACTTCAGAGTGTGTTCAAAGAGACCCGAACGTGTTTTCCAGAATGCATCTCCGTGTATTACAGTAAGGGACAGTCACAGCCACTCACAAAGCATCCTTCCGTCGCACAGCAGTACAGGTAAAGACACAAAAGCAAGATGCCGCAATGCCTCCCTTCTCCACTGCCACCCCATCCCCCACCACCTCCCCCTAGCCTGTCCCCTGTTGTCCCTCCTGATGGAGCGGCCTGACAGATAGATCAGAAAGATGCACAATCATTGCAGATGGGCCATGGTTGGGGCTAGGATGCAGCTTGCCCATTATTCTAAAGCAAAGCTGTCTGGCGGGGCGAGGCCCAGGCGCCGCATGGCGCCATGATAGATGGGGAGCATTAATCAAGGCAGGGTCGGAGTGCGAGATTGATGTGCGGAAATTCAAATCCTCAAGCAGCATTTCGAAGATTAAAGCTGTACGGGCAAGGTTAGGATCCCTCCTTCCTGCTGGTGTAAGAGGTATGGATGGGTTCGGACCACTCCCTCGAGGGGACGGAGGATGGAGGAGGGGTCGCACTGTCTGGTATCTGCCGCGCACTCTAAGTGTTCTGTCCCATAAGACGCGCCTTCGCAGATATTGAAGGAAATGTCCTACATTTGTCATTGCCCTCGCAGCGTTTGTCCTCTGTGTAAGCTCTTCTGACGCAGAGACGGTTTGTGCAAGAGCTGCCACCTGTCATTCAAGAAAACCTTCCCTCAGTACTTTGTGAGAGAGATCCCTCCTCTAATATCTCATAGTGTTCAGCATTACGCCTTAGATTCCATAATGACGATCAAGGGAGGAAGCATAAATACACCTTTTTTACACAAATAGAAGTGGACTTAAAATGTACAAATTGATTATTTTCACATACTTATTGACAACTTTAATATGTACTGGAAATATGTACCTTGTAAGCACACTTCAAGCATACTATTTGTAAGCTAGGGTAAATATAATTTGTCTGGCGTGACTTAAAATAATAAAATAATGTATTATTGTTCTTTGCTCAATCATACCCCTATACCTAGTGTTTCAAACTACCTTTGACAGCCATAGATGAACTGGTTTAGTTCTTGTTGTGACATGTTGTTCGTTATGAAGAACATCAAGGTTCGATATGTCTCCTCAGAGAGAACAACACACATTGGGAACATACCGGTGGAACAGATGGGGGGGAAACTGAATTGTTACCACAGCTTTGAATCAAAGATAACGGAAAAGGAAGTAGAACAGGGGGACCTGTTCGAGAGATTAATTGTGTTAGCAGCAAAGTGCTCAGGAAACATGCAAAATAACAGATTTTCTTGATTATGCATGACACAATGGGTCTGGTATCATCAGAATGTTTCCTGTGCTAAGAAGTGTATGCTAATGTCACTGAGGCTAAAGCGCTGGTTCCTCTCAACATGTGCCGCCTCTGAGTGAATACATTCTTGTGTCTCACCAGCCTGACACTTGTATTCTGTCTGTCGGTTTGTGGTTTCACTATCACTCCCTAACAGTTAGAACAAACCACACAATCACTTCTCATGGAACACTTTTATCATTAAAGAAAAAACATAAAAATGCAGTAGAATGGACTATACAATATACTGTATTTTTGCTATGGGTCAAAGTGTTGACTGTGACTCCTTTACAATAGAGAAAGTGGGAGCCACAGTCTTGAGTTAGAGTACAGCCTGCAGAGGTCTCAGAAAATACCCTGATCAAAGCATATTACTGCTGTCTCAGGGCAAGGTGTGGCAACTGTCTCAGGGCAAACTGTGTTAAGCTTTGTCTCATTAGATTAGTGTAGAATCAATTTTTTTTTTTCATTTTTGTTCCCGCAGTGCAATTGTTGGATTCTAATATTTTATTGTATTGCATGCTGGTTAATGTTAACATACAAAACCAGATTAAAGAACTGCATACATCGGGGATTGTATTCGGTAGGAGTTTACAGTAAGACTGGTTGGTTAGCATTTTCCAAAGTCTGTAAGGATGAGAGTATATTGGCAATATGGTTGTAATGACTGTCATGCTAATAAAGCTAAATTGAATTCAATTGAATTGAGTAACAACTATATGAAGCATTTTTCCCTCCAAATATTTCAAAAGAAACATGGCCATTCATCTATTTGTAATTGTATAGATAGATTAGATTAAATAGAGGATTGATTGTAGTTTGATAGCAATGCAGATGAACAAACATTTCATTGAGCGTAAAATCACTAAGGCTTTAAGTCTTCAGAGGCATCTTAAGGGATCAGCCAATCAATAGAAAGGTGAGTTATAACAGGAAATGACAAAAATGGGGATTAAGTGATATGTGTGCCTGATGGACAAAGCAGCACAGCGGTACTAAATTGGTCAATCCAGTTAAAATTACAATAGTGAAGATGTTAACTGAATTTTTGAAGAAGTAGTCATTTTGAATAATGAAAGTTGAACCACTCATATAAAATAAATCAGAAAAGTCGTTTTGCAGATTAGCCTAGCATGTGCAAATATCAGCGGGGTAATCTAGAAATATTATCAAAGCAGCATGCTGTTAATTAGTTTCAGCAGCTGTCTCTCATTGTTGAGAATGACACCAGCAGAACCGTTTTGCAGTCCCTCAGCAAAACAAGTGATTTCCTTATTCCAGGACAGTGCAGGGCTGCAGTGTTGCCATTGGCCTGTGCATTCCATCAGTGCTTTATCTGGGTGAGGAACCCTTTGAGGTGAGAGGTTTTTAATGTTTGCCTACTGGATCAGCAATGTTAAACCTACAGTATTCAACGTAATGGCGACTGGAAGACTCCCTCTGCTACCCTGTACATGATCTGAGCGCCGTGACTTCATAACACTGATCATTACATCATTCTCTCAGCGAGAGTCAGTGATTGGAGAGTAATTAGAAAGCAATTGTAGAGAGGATCTCATCGGGTGGTAAATTTGACATGCCTCCACTTGATAGATGAAGTTGCTTATGTGCCACTTTTGCTTTTAAGCAAACACTGGCTGAGGAGTGAGAAAAGCAATCGCTCTACCAATCTTGACAGATTTCATTAGAAACTTTATCTTAATATGAATTTAGCAAAACACATAATGTGTTCAATAAACACAGACATACAGGCACCGATGTAAAACTATTTTGGAAACATAATTATGAAACATTTTAATATCTCATCTATACATAATGTTGAATGTTGAGGATTGTTCTTGCTATATTAGAAATCCAAAGATGTAGTGGTGACATTTTGGGTAGGATGGGTGAACTTAGAAAGAATTAGCATTTGGAGGCTGTGAGTTTGCTTCGCAGTGCTCCCCAGTGCTCCGCAGTGCTTCGCAATATGACGGTTTCTTTGTGACGTGATGGAAACTCATTGCATACATTTTTCACTTCAGATATTCCTATTTTCTACTCCAATTCCAAACCCAATCCATTAATATATGGTGTGTACGTCTAAGCTTATACCTATACATTTTGTAGGCAACACTAAATGGAAAGTATTCAGCATGTTTTTGGGAAAGCATATTTAATGTGTCAAGACTCTTTTGGGGTATTCAGTAACTACAGATTGTAAACACATGAGAACATGCGAGATGTTGAACCCAAATCCAAAGACACACTTAGAGAATTGTGCTTACCACACATTTAGTGTGTGACTTTGGCTATCGTTTGGAGATCCATTAGAGGTCATTGTGGAAAGAGAGCTGACTAGCAGAAGATAAACTGTTTCTCGCTGAGTGTGACTGTAATTCAATATAATGCAAACCAAGACACGGGCTGTACCCAAGTGGAAAGCAGTCATCTGGCTTTGATAAAATGAAATATGTCGAGAAAGCCAGGAAAAAGCCTGCTTTATCATTTTTATTCTGTTCCCATGACAAAAAAGACCTTTGGACATTCTAAACCTTCTACACAAGCCTCAATACTTGACTATCTTTTCCCCAGGGAGGGCTTAAGCCATAAGAGGTGGAGAGCCAAGACGAAAGAGACAGAGAGTGTGATAGAGAAAGAGAAATAACGGTAGTATAGGCTCCTGGATTTTTCGGAGGCAAAAGGGGAAGGAGGAGGCAAATAAATTCACCTCTCACAACACAGCCCTGAAGGGAAAAAAACGGACCTGTCCATATATGCCTGCCCAACATGGTTCAGGTCAGAAGAAAATGTTGCTAAACGTAAAAAAACAAAAGATTACCAGTTCTCTAACATTCTAACAGTGTAAAAAGATACTGATCAAGGAAGGAATCATTATGATGTTTCTGGTGTTGACACCCACTATACATAGAAAGCATATCAGCATACAGGATCCCAACACACGTTACTGTGTTTAACTGTTAAAGAAACAGCGATGTTCAGATGTCATATTCCTTCAAAAAGTTAATCAACGAGTCTCTCCAGAGATCGAGGGCCTGGAATGAGGGTTTGGGTCTTCAGGCCTACTTCCCTCCAGCCAGCCAGATTCAGGAGGGAGATGAAAAGCCCTCCCTGACTAAGAATCCCATGGGACATAAAGTAGACTTTCATGTGAAGAAAGTGTTTCAGAAGCTTGTAAAACTGTGGGTTGAAGAGTGAAAGATCCTCCACATGTCTTCAGAGGCTACCTGAAATGTTGACTTCCATACTATGGTTTACATATGCAATCATTTATTGTACACATGTTATCGTCTAGAACGTTTCATGTGCTAAGTTTGCATCGTGTTGCTTTTGTTTCCGAATAATTAAGCCTCCCTAGTTATTTCTGGGTCAAAAAGTGAGAACTAGCATTTACAATTCTATAGTTTGTGTCAAACACATCCTCCAAAGATACCCTCCAAAATGGAGCAATGCTCATACTGTATTTTCACGTTGTTGTTCCTCCCATCTCAGACAGTGTGAACCGCCGGGTCCCACGGCACAACTATAATTTATGTGGAGAATATTAAACACTAAGCACTATTGATCTCCTTCTCTTTATGTGATGTCCTCCTGCTGGGAACAGCAGCTGAGTCCTTGTTAGGCACCAGTGCGAGGGGGAAGAGATCCTGTCATGCCTGTATTTTTAGGAAGGGGGGCGGGGGTGGGGGTGGGCAGGGGACTCTCAACACTTTGGTCCCATTTTATCTGCAATGTCAAAGCCTACGCAGAAGAACAGTTTTTTTTTTAACAAGTTCTTGAGGCTAAGGGCAAAAAGTGAGTTGGCACCGCTGTAGTATTAGCAGTGTTGATTCTGTTATTATCTGCCGACGAACAGGAGCACTAATGCTTTGGGGAGCACCTTGCATGGAAGCAGTGCCTCCAATTATTTTGCATGAACTGTTGCCAGTCATTCGAGTGAACTCTAAGGACACACTGTTGAGGTTTGAGAGACAAACAGAATCAATCTCATTCACCTGGCAGTGTTAAAAAATCCTCGCCCATTTATTATTGTCAGCGTCTCTACCAATCTGACACTGAGTCCTTATTAAAAAATGTGTTTGTAATATATTGTAACGCATTTGCCAACACTGCAATCCATGTTTGATTGCATCCCTGACAGAAACTAGATAGCCTGGTAAGATACAGAGAGAGAGCATGGTTAGCATAGAGTAGACTCAGCAGAGAGGCAATACGTTTTTCACTTCCAAAGCTATGGGGTACCCATAACCTATTACTGGTTGCCAGGAGCAACCAATTTAGTACACCCTAACATTCAGTCAGACCACAAAGCAGCTCTGACCATGTTTTTCTGAGCATGTTTTTATCCACTATCCATACATATTAGTAAGATATCTGATTGCCCTGTGAGTGACAGGATTGCTTACACACGTAAAATTGTTAGCTCTGTGCATTGCCATCCGAAATACATTTGCCATGTGATGTCATTAATCCCCCCCCCCCCCCCCCCAATGAAAAAGCATGTAATGCATTTAATTGCTTAATAGATACTTAACCAAATTACTGTTGAATACAAATAAAGAAGTGCAGCCCTATTCTGAAGTGTTCAAATGTATTAATGTTGTGGCTTTTCCATGCAGTGAGGAGCACAGTTTTGGCAGGATAGTGAACCCCCTGTATTCCCCCGAGGACGTATAGCTGTAAATTTACTGTGGAAATGGGTGCAGATTATAGCTTAATTAGTCAAGGCTTAAGAAACTATACTGCCACTGTGCTAACTCTCTCTCTCTGACTTTTTGTCACTCTATTCCTTCCTCACTCTTCCTCTCTCTCTTTCCCTCTCTTCTTCTCTCTTCAGACATACGCATCGATGCAAGCACGCATTGTAGTTGATGTTTCTATTTCAGAGCCACCTTAGAGTTTGCCATTGCCTCATTCCTCTTTAACCCGCTGTGTAATTACCTCTAAACAAACCTCCCACCGAGTTTGCTTGCTTTGGCCATTCACTGTTCTCACTGCTAAGGACTGCACAGGAAGACAGCTCCATGTTCCCTCTCTGGAGTCTGGCAACTGCAGCAGCCTGCTATGTAAAATAATTCCGTAAATTATACAATTATTGTATGTAATTTATGTGGACAAACACAAGCAATTTTTTCCCGGATAAGGGTGAGGAAGGGATGTGTCTTGTGTGCAGTTTTTGACCCACTGGTCCTGGTTCAGAATCAGCACCTTTAATGATGTTCACAACCCAAGCTGAGAGATCAATATCTTACTGAGGCTATCCACCCAGAACAGCGTTACTGTATATAAGAATACACCATGAATACACCACCAGTATTAAATATGAAATCACCAATTCTGCCATGTCACCAGAAGTACAAAAGTTTTTTCTTAGAATAGCAAAAGCTGCAACAATTATGTTCATCACAATCAGAAATAGTTCAAGGGTAAGTGTAAATAATCATATAATACTCCCACTTCCGTCTACAGGGGTGTCCTAGTGGTACTCGCTTTGTTGAGATCGCCTATCAATCAGTCACACTTGAATGAGCACCAGACAAGATACATTGTCCATCTCCTTCTTCCCTCTGCCATAACTGCTAATAAGAAATTAAGATCATGGGGATACTTTTTCCCCCTGTTACTGGTGATAAAAATAGACTCCTTTACTTGGCCATGCTTGCCAGTTTAAATGTCAAGATGAATTTTCGAGAAGATCTCAGCTTATTAAACGTGCAAAACTAGATCTTTGCGGAATATGCCTGGCATTAATAATTCCCTGTGAATTGGAGTGTTTTCTAGTATTGCTGCAAATTACATATACAACATTCAATTTTTATGTCAATGCATTTTACTTGTTCTAAATGTGTCTACGTTTGAACTAACAACCTGGTACTCTTTGTGTATTCACTTTCAAAAAACAAACAAAGAGCATTGATGGTATCCTATGAAAAAAAACGAAATTGGATGTGGATTTCAGGCAGCTAACTATGCAGATCCATTCATGTTGACATGAGTCACTGTCAGATGGACTGTAATAGGCCAGTGGGAAAATGCAATACATTCCGAATATGCAATACACATGTGGACCTGTGGTTATTCCTCATTCTTACTGCATGATTCAAGCTTTCCTCATGCAGATGTGGTGTAGAGAGAGAGAGAGATAGATAGAGAGAGAGAGAGAGAGAGAGAGAGAGAGAGAGAGAGAGAGAGAGAGAGAGAGAGAGAGAGAGAGAGAGAGAAAGAGAGAGAGAGGGAGAGATGTCCTGGGTATGAGAGAGAAAATAATGGTAAAATCAAAGAAAAATAACATACAGTGTTGTTTTTCAGCATATACATTATGCAGAAGTGATGAAAGAGAAATGTTAAATGTAGGAGCATGGTCAAGGTGAGCTAGGAATTGCAGCTCATTTATGTAATGTAGCAATGTGGTAATGGCTTGTTGTATAAGTAATATCCACTATATTATTCTCTGCAGGTCAACATATACAGTATGACTCAATATGACTACACACACACACACACAAATTCATTCAGACACATCTCAAACAAACACCAGTGTTTATCATAGATCTGGCATCCAAAGCATTATGGGTACAAATGTTCTGTTGGGAATCATTTTTTCAAGGGGCCATACTAGCTGACTTGAGTTATAAACTCAGGGACAGGTGGGGTGACACTGCATGGTTTTAGGCAATGATAATGGAGCCTTCTGGAGCTTTGTTTTAGTTATAATGTTTTCAGGGTGAGTTGCATGTAGTTCAGGTCACTGAATCCAAAGAAACTGTAGTGAGTACTGTATTGATTTTCTCCTCTGCCCTCTCCTAGGTCTACCACACTTGAACCTCTTGTGTCAGTGACCCAATCTGACATCTACTCTCCCGACCCTTACAATCTGCCTTCTTCTCCTCTCTGGAGAATCCTATAGCATGCACTGTATCACAAAATGGCTGAATAAGGATCGATAAAATTACAACATGTATAAGTGTTATTTATTTCTTAAACTACAAAAATGTAGAAACCTGAACACTTTGAAATATTTAGTTTTTAAAGTGAAACAATTGTAAGTAAAACAGAACACATAGTTACTTTTGAAGTATTATTGTGTGAACATGTGAACTTTTCTTCAGAGCATTTAGTCAACAATCACACCAGGACCTTGGACAGCTCAAGTGAAAATCATTGCTTTAATTCGCAAGCTTCTGCTCACGTGGAAATACGTGTGTTTGGTGTGTTGTTTGTTTTTCATCTTCAAAAAACATCCCAAACCTCTAAGGCATTGTGGCCAATTTCAACTGAACAGCAAAATGTGATTAGGTTGAATTCCAAACCTTGATCTTTGCTTAATCTTTGTGTACTGGAAAGAAGTCTCTTGCAAAATGAGTGCTACGGTATACATTTGGTTAATATATTTAAAGAGAACACTTAAAACAAATATATACTGTATTTCCTGAGGGACTGTTTTCTTAAAACAAGCTCCATTTACAAACAGTATGTCAAAAGAAAACAAACTATTGGGTTGCATGTGGCCCCCCTCCTCCCCCCTGGAAGGATTGGCCAGTCAGCTGCTGACAGCATACATTTGTACAACATCAGTGAAGGTGATCACAGACAGCAGGGGTGTATGTGCGGTGGGGCAATGCCACAAACACGGTTCAACTCTGGGGAAAAAAGGGCAATAAAACTGTTATGTTCTAATTTATAAAAAAAATGATTTGGAGATACTGTTTCAGGCAATGTTGCAATTAGCCACATAGCACACATTTAATTTGATCTTGGATAAAGTTTGGTCCTTGCAAAGGTCCTTTCAGAGGTGGGAAGTGTGAGGGCCAAAGTAGAATGGAATCGTTCTGGCCATGATTTGAATTGCTGATGATAAGGACCTTGACTGGACATTGGCTCCAGTCCCAAAGTTACTGTTCACCAATCCACTCTAATGCACTGGCACTGCACCGATCGTACATATCCTGAGACCCTGGGTGGATATTTTATAAGCACCATTAACCAAAAGCGATTTAACATGATGTCTAACCTATTTCTAACCTGTTTTATGAATACTGAAGTCAACCTTTGTTAGCAATTACTGCGTTTGTGCTTTAGTTTGTAAAGCAGCAGCTGCACCATCCTGATTGTAGATACGTCACCTAATCCATCATTTTACATACACACCAACTCTTTTCCACAGACAGACAGACCAACAGAATCTCCCAGGTAGCGTGCTGATATAGAAGTATTCGGTTCCTCACGATTGCATTTGTCGACGTCTCAGCCCATTTATAGTGCATCGTTACATTGTAATTGTCACGTTAGGCATGTTAAATCTATATGAATGTGCAGCAGGGACAGACTTACACACACAACATACACAAACGTACACACACACCCACTCATCACTATTTATAGTCTGAACAATTAAGCAGAGGAGACCTTCATTAGCCCAGTGCTATTCGGTGAGACCCCGAGTCACCTCGCCAGCCAGCCAAACAGGTGTTCCTTAATAATCGCTGCTGAACTGCCAACAACACTGGTTTGCGATTTTCACGCCATATGCTTCAAGCTGTTAGGACTCCACTGATGAGGAATGAGTAACTTGCTGAGCTCTGTATAAGCATCTTATTTACAGTGGAGTGCTGGTGCAGGCCAGATACGTTCTCTCACACTAGCCTGGACTGGAAGGAAAGGACTGCCAGGGAGTTTGTGACAGAGACACATTTTGGGACCAGGTATAGTTCAGTGGTTAGAGCATTTGACTGCAGATGAAACATATAAGGCTGAAAACCCCTGTACTTTGTTTCACTTGACTATGAGTATGACTGAATTAATTAATGTATTATTTTAACATTATTTTTTAAACCAAACATTAGGTTTGTTGGTATACGCAAACATTATGTGTGTGTGATCATAATTCATCTGATGTTCCCAAACTGCCCTTCTGGCCGTGGTTTTTCAGTGCTCCAGTCTGAACAGTAATGCATTAGTCCACTCCATTCCCAGAGAGAAAACTGGCCCTAGTAAATATATCCCAAAAAACCATCAGCCATGGTCTCTGGGTTCCACCTGTCAAGCCCTCCAAACAAGTTTCATCTAACTAGCATTGGGAGAGATTATATTGTACTGTCGCATTGAAACGTTTGGAAAACACTATGCTTTTGGTTCTGTCCATCGTCTTTTTAATTTTGTTAGTCCCTGTCATGTTTTGTTTTTGTTTGATTTACCCCACCCAAAAAATTAAGTAAAAAGAAAGTGAGCTGTTGGTACTGTGTTTGTGCGACTCTGTTGAGGACATAAATTGGACCCTAATCCCAATGACAAATTCACAGCAACTGACGGACATCGGTATGAGAAGAACATGAGGAACTGAGGAGGTCTGAGAAGAACATGAGGAGGTCTGAAAAAGACCTTGAGGAACTGAAGAGGTAGGAGAAGAAGGTAAGGAACTGAGGAGGTCTGAGAAGAAACATCTGTTTTTCATTTTCACTTCCTTCTCTCATACCATGTATATGCTAAAACTGCTTTCCAACCAACTGAAGTGCCTCGCGGCCACATGGAGGGGTGGCAGTAACTGCCATTCACACCTCTGCCACCATCCTGTGGCCAACGGATACGATTTAAATAGAGCTGTCAGTCTGCAGTCTGGCTGTAATTATGATGAAATAGTAATTAAGGGCAGGACTGACCGATGCAGACATGCCCTCTCTCTCTCTTTCTCTCTCCCCGTCTCTCTCTTTCTCTCTCCCCCATCTCTCTCCGTTTCTCTCTCCTCCTCTCTCTCCTCTAGTCTGTCTTCTCCAGATGGTTGCAGGTACGTAAGATGCTCGGGGAGGAGACCCTACCCAGGGTTCTCTGGTACGTCGTGTTAGGGATGTGTGCTGGCATGCTCCCATGCTAAGCACGTCTGATCTTGCACATCTCCCTGACACAGACAGCATCTGCACCTGCTTGCGAATGTGGAAGGTATGCCTTCAGAGTTGAATAACGTGCGTCAACGTAAACAAACAAAAATAAAATGGCTGAATCAAAGGGATTATTCTGCAAAATTAGGAAAATAAATGTATGGCATGTGGGGACTAACCCTAAAGGGAGCTTAATAAGGCGTGGTTATGAACCGTTTGCTGCAGGCTTGACCTTTACGATCAGGATTGTCTCCGCGGATTTGAATAGGCAGAAGAAATCATTCTCCATTAGTGATATGCACATACCAGCTTGCGTCAGTGGCTGGTCCTCATCCATCACGGGCCTTAGCTGCCCACTAATGCCATCTCTGCTCAGATGGTGGGCAGATACCACAGATAGGGGTCAGAGAGGGGGTGATCTGTTCATTACTTCCATTCTCACGCCTACCACACCTTGGTGAGTTCTTCCCCTGTCCTCCTGGAAACCCGAATGCTTTGCTAAGCAGCAGACAAGCGGACATATCATCTGTCACATGGAGATAGATGAGCTATCCAGACAGTGTAATGGTGAACTGATGAAAGATACACCCAACAGCACCTCCAGATCCCCCTAAAGAGACATTACAGAGCCAGATGGACAGCCTTGTCCTGCCTACTTGATCATTATCAGACTCATACATGACGGCGTCCACCCACTCACATCAAGCGTTGGAACTGATCCAGACTCAAGGGAGGGCTAATACCAGTGCTCGAGTATGTATATAGATGACAAGCAGTAGAATGTATTTTTGTAAATGTATCATTACAGCGTAGTTCTTTTGGAAAGGGGTTGAACCATCCTTAGTGCAACGTGTCATGATCGTGTGTGGGCCTGTGGCTGTCTTTGGCTAGCCATCGTTGTGGCAGGGACGATCGACAACACTTCCCGTTTTCAGTCCACAAAATCTCTCTGCACCTGTTCTGCATCGCTAATGCCAACCTTGGTGAGGGCCTCATCACTGGTGATGCATGGAGACAGACAGACAAGAGTCCTACACCCCTCCCCCCTGCCTCCTTCTCTCCCTCTTTCTCTCAATCTTCTGTCTCACTTTTCTGACAGCGCACTTTGCCTGCCACCCATTGGCTCCTTATGGGAGAGGGTGGTGCATAGATAAGCAAAAGGGAACACAGCGAGGGAGTCCGCATCCTCTGACATGGGCGCTAAACCTACAGAGAAATGTTGATTCCTTAGTCAGCGGCTTCTTATCCTTAGAGTGATCCTTGACATGTTATCAAGCAAGGCAAACTGCACTCCAATGTAACGTGCTCCTTTTCTGTTGCCCTTGTCTGTGACCTGCTTTAGCTCCAATTCTGCACGGCATGTCTACCGCATAGACGTCCACTTTGTTGGCTTCATTTCCTTCTAGATGTGTTCATTAGGGAGTAAGAGACTTGGCTGCAATTCGTCCACTTCTTCTGGAAATTCAGCTCCTGTTTTAAATGCCACTGTTGAATCTTACATGAGCAGCATGCTCTGCGCCTTAAAATGGAAGCCAGCTGTGTCTCACCCCTGGGGTTCACTATTGTGCTCCTGTTTCCTGCATGTTTTTGATGCTGTTTCTATTGTTTCTCTTGTTCAATAATATATGGCACGTATGCTAGCATCTGAGACTAATGCGTTCCGTGTGGGATTTGTACTGGATTAGGCTTCTGAAGAATGTCTGACACTATTGTTCAATGCTGGCATATTCATTCCCCTATTGGTCTGTCTTTGCGGCGGACCAGAAGTATTACATAATCTGATTATTAATAACAATGATGGATGGCTACAATTCTTCATTGATTGAGCTGAATAATGTTGTAGATGTGACAATTGGAAAAACACAATGCGTACTGAATAAGAAGGATTTTAGAATTTTTTGATCAATAGGTAAAGCAAGGTTAATTCTAGGGAAACAACATAAAAACGTACTTGACATCACACTATTATGTGCTTTTCAAGAAATCTCTTTCTCAAAGGAAATGGATGAAGTGTGTTGGCTCAGATTTCGAAGCAGCTTGATCCTGTAATTTCATGAAGCGCGGATAAATATTACTTTTAGTATGTTAATCAACACCAATTACCCCTTTTCATCATCCGCTCATTGCTCTGAAGCTCATCCGACTGCCATCGAAGATAAGGCCCACACACACGCCTCACTGCGCACTCTCCCAGGTGTGAAGCACTTGTCCAGTGCCTCCCAACCCCTGATTACAGACCAAACAAAATGGTGGAGTAATCTAAACACGTGAGGTACTCACTATTATCTCAATAGGCTGATGGTTGACAAACAAACTGTAATTACCATTCGTAGAATCCAACCACTGGTGGCATTCTAGGACTGCAAGACAGAGACCAGGCATCCACTTCTATCATCAGTCTACAGTATGAGGAGCCGCATTTCGAGTCGCTGCCTGATTTCCATGGTTAGAAGTAATGTGTAATTACAGTGTATTCAACGACTAGAGGGTTTGCGTGTCATTTGAGAGGGATTCATACTTAAATCATTTCACCCTGGCTAGCTATGGCTGTTGGAATGTTCATCAAGCATAATAAATGTGGGACAATCAACTTCAGGGCAATGTATAGTACCTTGGCTGAGCTACAAAATACTATTTTACTTTCAAGGTAGTGATGTGAATAGGTAGTTAGCCATAACATCACCTCTTTTAAAATCAAGTATCACCTTTTCTATTAAATATGTCCCCGTTGCTAAAGTTCTAAACTTTCATGGCTAAGTGATAACAATGGGAAGTACTTTGCTCGAAACGGAATCTTTCATTGTGGTAAGATAGCATAAACTTGTCACTATATGGACTAAGACTATAGAGTCTTCCATTATGAATGCATTATTTCGCATCATGGTTTTCCATAGGGAGCATAGTGGACTTATGATGAAATAGGATGAAGCTTGGACCCATAGTTACTTGTCCTAGAGCTGGACCGCTACATCAAGCTAAATCCGGACAAGAGTTGACTGAGGGAGGAACCTCAGTTGGACACTTCAGACTTTCAAAGTTACTCTGCAGAAGTGCCAGAAGAACAACCAACTCTGCAGCACTTTGTCAACCAGGCCTGATTAAAAGGCCTTTTACTCTGGGAGTTATTTGAGTCCTTTGAGTGTTGGCCAAACAATCAAAGGATTGTGAGAGCTTGAGGAAAACTATTTTCAGGTGTAGTGAGACAAATAATATAACTTATTGGCCTGAATTCCAAGTGTTCAGTCTAGCAAAAAACAGGACGTGTCAATCACTTGGCTGATCCAGTCTCTATGATGAAGCATGGAGGTATTAGCATTTGGGCTACAGGAATACTACTCAATATCAGGGAGAGTAGTTAGGCTTGCGCAAATAATGACTGGAACATGAAATATAAAAAACTTGCTCTAGAGCACATACAACCTGACTTGGGCAAGGATTCACCTTGCAGTGTGACAACCAACCGAATGACTTTGGGACACGTTTCTCAATGTCCTTGAGTGGCCCTGGCAAAATATGAAATTGAACCCCAAAGAAAATGTATTTTCCATCCTGTCTTATAAAGCTGGAAATAATTGTATATGGAAGCGTGTGGGAAAATTGCTAAAATCCAGCTGTAAAGATGGTAGAGAAGTACCCAAGACTAAATAAAGTGTCTGAATAGTACTGAATGTAATTGAATATATTTCCATTTCATATTTTTTATACATTGTCTAAGCACTAAGTATTCCACTTGTGTTGATTATGGTGATACCTACAACAACAAAAAGTAATTTGAGCACAATCCTGTGGGCTCTGGTGGGGTTTAATTTAGGGCCCACAAACCATGTCCTTGTGTGGGGTGTCTTGCTTCATTACACACACTGAACTCCAAACTAAACGTAGTAAACATGCAAAAAAAAGAAATCTATAACATCTAGAACTGGTGTGGTGAAAACAAGTCTACCGGAAAAGCCAGGAATGGTAAGTCGAACATTAGAAAGATTAAGGTGTGTGTTTCAATGACTTCAACAATAAAAAGGCTGTTGACAGTCAACTGACTTTGTAGCTCTGTCTTCCATAACACTCTGTCAAGAGTGCAAGGGGTGGCATGGTGGATTTTCTGGGGGGCAATCCTGAATGGAATGTACGCACAATGGAATATGTGTCCTACAGTACTGTATGGAATCTATTGGATACATCATAGTACATTTATACAGCTTTTTCAATCAATCAAACTGTGTCATACTACTATGACGTCTAATTCCATGTTCACAAGTTACAGTATCTCTCTGCTGAGAAAAATAAATTACAAATAAAACATTTGCCCAAAAACTACAACAATTATTTAGCTATTAGCAAAGTTTGCTACCTAACAAAATGGAAATATTTGAGGTTAACTTTGATTTATGATAGTTACCTAGCCAAAACATTAAATATGACAACTATTTAGCTAACAAAATGAAAATTAATGTAATCAAATAACGCTAGCCTTGGAACCGTCCAGCAAGTTCTGGCAGGCAGCCAGGCAGCCATATTTTTTTCTGAATATTATAAAAACAATTTAAATTGATATTCTGCTCATGTCATGCCAAACAACAACCGTTTGCTGCGATATAATAACCAAAAACCACGGCTGCCGTGAGCTATAGCTTATCACATCCTGGTGTTTTAATGCAATGGACAGCCTACTTCAATGCATATTTAAAGTTGAAACCAAAATGCTGCCACAGGTGTTGGTCATTACTATGAGTCAGACATCTTTTATTTAGGGTTAGATATTGAGGTATTGTACTACAGCATTAGATGGCAAGATTATGTAAAATAAAGGCCAACATAAATTGTTATAACTTGAAAATATCAACTCACTTAGGAAGCCATGTGTGACATACTGTATTAAATATTAAGTAGGCTACACAAGTTCAAATTGAGTACAACATGTCTATGAAGGTGTAAAGGCTTGTAAATGACTCACCAGGGGAGGAGAATGTCCGATTTGCATGCACAAATCTGGTTCCGTGAGGTCTTGTGAGTGTTTATGGAAAGCAGCAGAAGAGATGCAGCACAATTCAGAAAAAGTTGAGGAAAAAAATCTATATCTGTATTTATGACAATGTACCTCCAGAACCTTCTTTGTACAATGTCAATGTACTCTTAGTTCATTTGATGTTTCCTGTGAAGCAAATGAGAGCGGCAAAGTAACTTGAACAAAATGAACATAGGAGTCTCCCTTTGTATACAGTTGTGCCGGATGGCCCCCTCCAAAAAAACAAAACAAAAGAAATAGCCAGGGGCCTACACACTTGAACACTAACTCAGCAGCACAGTACCAACAAATCCACTGTTTGCTGGGACACAAAGCCGAGGGTGTGACCCCCTGGGGATAGCCACCAAAAAAAAGGAGTCCCTGGAGCTGCTGGGTCTTGTGCCGCTGTACAGAGCGCCACAGGAGTCCTCTGGTGGTGCTTCTCTCTGACCTGTGGAAAGGCAGGATCTGATTCTCATTCAAGACACTCTATCCTCTGGCATGGTGTGTGTGTATGTGTCCCCTCTTCCTCCCACTACCTCGTCTCTCTAGTCGAGCTTGAGAGAAAGAAACGGGGAGTAGATAGATGGAACACGAGGAGGGAGGATGGAAGGGCTCAAAAGACAAGGTAAAAAAAAAGATTTAAAAAATAAAACGCGTATTCCCAAAGTCGCATTGCTGGTGGCACTTAAGAGGCTTTGCTAGCTTCCGGTCGGTCCCTGGCTCCACCACTCTTTTCACATCCACCTGAGCGGTGCTGGGGTGGACTGAGTGACAGACAGCAGAGAGCTCTGTTGCTGCTACGTCCTTCCCGCTACAGCAGCAGTGTCTTGCTCAAATAAATGCCTGGTCTGTCACAGCACTCTGCTGCATTGCATTAGAGCCTCTCTCCCTCTCTCTCTCACTCTCCCGCACACACTCCCTCCCTCCTACCCTATTCCCCTCCCTTCCTCTGTTTCCCTCTTGTCCCCCTCCCTCCCTCCCGCCCTCTCTTCACTCCCTCTCGTTCACTCTCGCTCAGTCACACGTGAGGAGACACAGAAGGGAGCCCGGAATACAAATCAGCCGTCTTTCTTAAAGACACGATTGTGCTCCCGACACTGACAATTTTGTCTGCCACAGGGGGGGCTATGTCATCCTCAGACCTCTAACTGACTATGTGTGATCTCTCACCTCCACTGGGTTGGGGTGGCCAGGGGCTGGGAGGGTGGGATGGGGGGATGCTGGACTCACAGCATGATAGTCCTTTCAGTGGAAGCAGTGGGAGGGAAAGCAGGAGCAGCAAAGCACCTCAAAGGTATCTTAGTTTAACACCAGTTTTCTTTATCCTGCCAGCACACACATCTTTTATTTTATGAAAAAAAAGAATATATATTGCGAGAATCTTCCATTAGGGACACAGATAACTCACCCCACTGCAATGTTTTTTAAACTAAAGTAAAAAAATTATATTTCAGGATATTCAGACTCAAACTGGTCAGAACTAGCTATGGTTGTTCTGGATCAATTGCTATTAAATGACACGGTGTGTTACAGATTCTGATAGGATGGAGTTCTTATTATATTATGATACGTGATGACATAGTGCTGACATAGTGCGATAGTAAATGACAGTGTGTAAAATATCCCACAGTTATGAGTAGTCAGTTAATTACTAAGGAAGCCATTGAGTTTATCACAAAAACACCAGAGGAATACTGTCATTATATTTCCTATCTGATCACAAATATGATGACTTTGACACAGATAACCATTCACATACAGTGTATTAAATAGGCACAATGCAGTCATGGAGTGTATTGTGTAAGGAGAAGGTGGTGTATTCTCTTGTACTGGAGGCGCACAGCACAAAACTGACTTTATGGAAAATATAACAAATACCTTTTGGCCAATGTACCATTATTCAACTGTCACACTGATAAACAGCATCACAACTTCTTCTGTTGTTGTACAATTATTCCTGTATTAAGCCAGACTTAACAGAAGACCCAACAGAAGCTATTGCTACACAACAAGACCAGGATCTGAGAAAGACTTACCTGAACAGTTGTACTGTACAGTATGAGGCCAATGTCCACTGCTATACAAAGACACTGCTTGAAACGCTTGAAAAAAAGAAACAGATCTACATATTTAATACAAACTGTATATAAACGGTCACAAACTGAGTTGAAAAAGTTGACAAACATGACCATGTCCATTATAAGGATCTCCATAATATTGCAAGCGGGGGGGGGGGGGGGGTGGATTGTGAGAGGATCAAAGAGGTCAGGGCCCCCCAGGTGAGTTTACAAGTTACACTTCTGGTCCCATTTTCTGGCCTTATTTCATTTCTCCATCTCCAGAGGGAACAGCTAGGACTATTTTCTTGCCAGTTTATCTTGTTTCCATGACAGCTCCGAACCACATGTGTGTTGCTTGGTCTGTGTCGGTGCCCTTTCTTTCTTATCAGTGCTTTTGTGAGCGTGTTCCTGTTTTACCCAGAGACAGACCTACTTTCATCGGTTTAATGGTCCTTTTTGTGTATGTTATCTTTTTTTCTAACCACATCTGAAATGTGGATGTGCAAGATACACAGATGAGATCGACAGATTTTCCGTGATGTTGTGAAAGGCGAACAGATGTTCCGTATGTACATCTCAAGCATCATATGGTAGTCTTCTGATGTGTTTGCACAATGATGAAGGTTTATTATAATTTATTGAGTTGTTGATGGACATCAAATGCATTTTGAGATCATAACTAAACCATACAAGATGGAAATAGTGTAAGCATGAACTACATGTTTTGCATTTAATTCAAGTGCAAGTCCTTTCTTCTACCTGCTGGTCCATGTTTGGGTTCCTGTCACACAAATATGTACACTCAATGATTGAAATCTTTTTGTTTCTCTATAGCTCCCATTTGATTGTTAGATTAAAAGTAGACTTGCTAAGTCTTAAGTGCACTGTTACTGCTATAAAATAAATAAAAAACACCGTCCAATACTTAATTTGCCACTCTGTCATGTCAACACAAATCTCTCTACCCCCTATTATTTATGACACGCAAAAACACACAAACCTCCTGGCATCCGAACCCTGAATATCATTCCTCAGTGTCTTGGGATTACCCTGAATGCAATAGTATACATAGAGTACACAAATACACAGATACTATAAAAGGTAGAAAAGCAGGTTTATATACCTGGAGTGCAGGTGTTTGGAGCGGCTGTATAACACTGTCTTCTGGAGGGATAATGAGAGACGGCAGGCATGTGTTAATATAAGAGTGGAGGGACAGAACCAACAGGGAGCGGAACCCAGAAGCTAGGGTGAAGCATTTCCACAGCTTTATTGACAGTGATGCAGAGGGTAGTCTGAAACAGTCGTTAACCCAGCCTCTGCAGCCTCCAAAGCTCTAGACTGATGGAGCATTTCAAGCACGCACACTAGAGCCCGAGCCTTCACCACGCACCCTCTTCACGGTCGAGGGGTGAGTTGAGTTAGGAACTTAAAAGGGAGAAAGATTCGCTGTTAAAGCGCTGAGACAAAGGCTCGTCGTGTCTTACAGCATGGAGGCGATTTGAACGTCTCGTGTCTTTACTGTCCTCAAAATGTAAGACACCTGTCATCTCCCGCTGAAACAAGAAACATTGCTACCCTGAGGGTGTGAACAAAAATGATGTCATTGAACTGCGGAGTTCAGCACCTAATGCTGACTATTTGCAAAGGATTCACAGGTAAGCCTTAGACTGAGCTGCCTCTTTCCTACCACCCTTCTGTCACACCACTGTCTACTCTGCGTATAGCCATGTACAAATACTTATCTCACTGGTATTAGCAAGAACTGTGGCAACAGTTCCTTAGCAACGGTCATGTCTACTCTCAATGGAGTAATCAGAGGTGTGGTAACAGGTATTGTGGATTGCTACCTTTTGTGTGAAATTGTCACTTGCTGTGAAGACCTTAATAGTAGGTTCAACAGTATTCACTAATACAGATGTTGTCAATCATTCTTTGACTTCCATACCAGAACGTAATATTGTATGTACGTACAGTATACATGTTCTTTCAATGCACCTTTTTGCATGTAAATCTCTTTGGAGGAGGCGACTTTTCCTGCTGAGCATGGCGCTGTGGTGCTAACACAGCTCTTTAGCAACAGCACCCAGTACCACTGGTTGACACACCGTGGATAATACCCCTTTGTAGGCAGAATTAATGTTTATTTATTTATTTCCCCCTCTGCGCTAATGACTTATTAGTAGGACACATACGTTTCCCCTTAAGTGGTTTATACATCATCCTCCTCTTCTCTAAATTAATTACATCAGACGTTCAAAGCCACGGAAAGGATGCTAATGTGGCCCAGTAACATGCCTGGTGTTGGTTTAGGGGAATTCAGGTCAGCGGAGAGACACATAAGGCTCGACAACTACTATCCAAGCTGCATAGGAGGTTCTACAGTATCCTGATGGAGAGCCAGATGGGTTGAAATCATTAGCTTTAACATGCAGCTGCTTTCGATAAGCTCATACAGCTCCACAAATGACTGTAATTATTACCTACAGTACCATGTCTAAGGCTCTGTATGGGGGATTGTGTCTGAGAAAAGGTTTTGGTGACGCGTTCGAACTGAAACCGTTTTCTTGTTATAAAGATGGTACCACTGATCCAGTGCAACTGTCGACCCAATACCTATACCATGTTTGCCACCAACAAAGCAAGCAAATGTGTCTAAATGGCCACCTGAGAATCGTTCACACTATACAAATCAAATTCAACACGTACCCAAGGTTAGAAAAAACACAACACTGTTGATGTGACAGACTTGTCCTCCACCTTCCAGTCAACACTAATGTGCATTCATTACCTGCGGTGAGCGACAGAGGGAAAGTACAAAGGCCGGGCAAAGCCTCTCAGCGGGATTCAGCCGAATTCCCCGGCGCTCCAAACAGTGAAAAGACAAGATGACGAAACCCTCCCTCCTCCTCCTCTGAGATTCCTGCACGCTGGCAGGGCGCATGGATGGATGGTTATGCTCTGGTGGCATACTCAGACTCTGGACACACACAGGTTAGAGGTTATCTAAACAGCAGATGGGACAGTGGGCCACACTGGGAGTGGATGCATGAGAGAGAAGCACACAGATCCTTGTGAACTGACTCTTATTTGACATAATATGAATCTAGCTCACACAAAGATAATCATTTGCATTGAATGTAGAGTAAACATGTTCATACACACGTGTTTACACACACGCATGTTCTAACTATCGGGCCAGTACAGACTTAGTATTATCCTTCACCTTATGATAAAACAAATCAAGCCATAATTAATATAAAATGCTGAATCCACAATTCACTGCATCTGAGTAATATGCATATTTTCTGCAATACTCTACATCAGCAACCAGACGTCAGTTGAAAATGTAAAATCACATTACGTAAACAGCACGTTAGCACGTTAACATTACACTTTTCAAAGTTACTTAATGCATTCCCTCTGAACAAGTTCCATGAGTCTTGTTTTCTTTCTTCTTCATCTGTTGAAGCACAGTTACCAGTTATTTAATGATAATGTGACACAGGAGGGAGACTATCAAAAAGCTGAAGGCGAAAACTAGCCTCCTCAATTAGGTTTAGCACAGCTCAGTGTGAAGGCCAGTCCCTAGAGGCCTGCAAACCAAGGTGAGAACGTGTTAACAACTTTCCATAACTCACCCAACTTCTACACTCAGAGGGTGGTAGGGAGGGCACAGTGGGGTAGTATCCCTTGAGCTACACTATGCTTAGCTAATCAAAACCACCTCTAATCCTAGTGTAAGACGTTGAGAGATCTACTGAGTCTTAAAGCACACCTGCGGAACTTAAGCTGGGGGTTGATAAATGCGGTGTGCCATCATTGAGGGGAATGAAACCCACTGCCACCCCGGTGTGTGACTGCGCACATCATGATCCCAGTTTAGGAACGCCCGTATGTCTTCCCTCCTCCTGTGTCGGAGTGAAGCTTCCCTGAGAGAGGCTCCCAGAAAGTCTCTGACTGACAGCCTGGCACTTACGACTCATCTCCCCTCATCCCCCTCGCGTCATCCAGCTAATATTTGGAGAAGAGTCAGAGGCTCCATCATATTTCATGAGGTAGAGGAGGGGATGGGGGCGAGAGAGATGTCTGTGTGGGTAGTCAGACTTTCTGGTTGGCCCATGGCAAGGATGATAGATCGAGTGGGAGGAATAACCCTTTCTATAGAGCAGAGAATCAACCAAGTCTTGTGTTGCTTCAGAATTTGTATTGAGACCCAGACTCCTTCATCTTCTTCCACAAGGGGCATGCTTGGCTGTCATCAATCTGAAAGTTGCGGACGCTCATTGTTGGCTATAAGGCATAAAAGATCGAAAATCGTTTTCTGTCAAAATTGAGATTTTTGATGTTTTGTAATGTTAACACCCTACATTTCACTGTAATGTACTAAAAGGATATGATTACTTATGAAAAACAGTTCATTTCAAGGGTTTTTGGACATGTCAGCTAGCAAACTTTTCAAGCCATGTCAAATCAAATGCACAGTTTGCCTGAGCTTATGAGTGCTGCAGCAGCCCGAAACAACTGATCAATGATGGCAGGCTGTTAAACTTAAAAATAACTTGCTGAGAAGTCATTAACGTAGCCTATACTTATATTGACATTTACATTCACAACGTGATTACGCACAAAATGTTTTCTTCTCCATATTTGAAACAGAATTAGAACGGAATCTTTGAATGCAGTTTCCTCTCATCACATTTTGAAACAGGTCAACTTTAAAATGATGTAACTTCAGTTGTGATAAAGATATCCGGGTGATTTAAACAGATTTGTATTCAGTATAGTTTATAGTCTCCAAATATGTATAATACCCCAAAAGTCAAATTTTCACCATGTGAAGGGTTTCCGCAGTCCACCACACATAGTTTATACGGGTTGACTACTGTTTCAGTCTTATGATATCTTGTAGAATGTCTTAAAATTACTATTATTATTCCATAATAGGACATCCACCATCAATATGTCCCTGTGCTTCTACTCGGTCAATATGCTTCTACCGATGGGAACAGTTCGCTCTTAATCAAGTTCAATTTTAAGACATGCTGTAGCATTGTGGACCTGATTGCCTGTCTCTATTATTGGTCATTCAGTTTCAGAGAAATAATGAGTTGACCACGACAATCATAATTCTGTCATAAACTACATCAGGCTCTTTTCCATGTCTACTCTCCCTAAACGTCTTTTGACTGAATTCCACACGGAGAGAGCAGCTGTGGAGTCAGTCCAGCCCTCTGTGTGGAGTGGTTTCAATGTTATGTCAATAAATAACTATTGACATAACATATAGATATATTGTCTTTATATTTGCTTTGTCATTTTGTTTTTTCTCGTATTCACTTGAAGTGGGATGGTTTGAGTTTCCACTACTAGCCCATGGCACAATCCTCTGTTGATGTGGACACTAACATGCAGAGGCTGCTGTTTCCCAGGCTGATGTACAGTACATGTTTTGTAGGCTCATAGCTCTGAGTTGGGCTTCTATTTATTTATGCTCGCTCTAATGATGTTGCTCTGCCGGATTGTTTGTGCTTAACCTCCTCACTAATGTGTCTTCTGCGGAGGAGTGCCCCATTATAGACTATGAGACCGTATATTTCTTCATAGAGATGTTTTGTATGAGCCTGTAATTGTTTTCCTTGTTGTGGCGGTTTGTTTTTTGTGTCCCTCCGTCAAGAAGCTTTATTGCCATTCTAGTGTGACATGGGTTTAACGGGGTATGAATGAATGTGTAATTGGCATGCCTGGCAGAATACGTAATCTTGCTTGTCAAGGAGATTGACATTTATTAAATTTTGCAAACATTGAGCGATGCACTTTTAAGAGCATAACTCTACCAGCCAAAACAAACAAAACATGAAATCTCCATCCATCTTAATTCACATATTCAACAATGATGTGAGACATGAGTGTACAGTGACTCAAATATCAAATCAGTACACAAATGCATATCCATATTTTAGGTTAATGTAGGCCACTATCGACTCAAAGGTACTCTTACAACAGGTGACATAGTCAGGGCTAAAGCTAATTCTATTGTGGGTAAACTTACATTTTAAGAGCTGTTTTCACACACAGAGTTGCAAAGGTGCTTAACTAAAATCAATGCAAGATTATCAAGCAAAGACATCGTATTACAGGAAAAAGAGGTACTTGGGAGCCTGTGTTGAGAGTAGAATGTTAATGTGGGTCTGGCAATAATGGCTCTGCTTGCATGTGCCTGTCTGTGGGAGGCTGGGGCGCTAATGACCACTGTGCTTTGCAACAATTGACTCAATCTACAGATCTCAGGGGTGTGTGTGTGTGTGCGTGAGTTAATTTTTGTGGTGGGCGGGGACAAATTCCACTTTTGGACATTTAGTAATCTAGCATTGTAGGCAGATGGATGGGCGGAATAAACATTCATGATGGTGGGAATTTTCAAGTTTTCGTCAAGGATATTTCATCAAAGTCTCAAACTTGCCTAATGATAAACAACACACAATAGCTCAGGGAGCATCTGTTTCCTCACCTGTAGCTATGTGGTGCCTTCCATTTGGATGTCATCCATGCCAGCATACAGTACATGACCTATTTTAGATTTGTCAGCCTTAGGAAGAAAGAAAAAAAACAAGCAATGAGATGCCATTTCATGCCAATCATTTCCATATTAATGGTGTCTAGATAAAATGAGAAGGTTACAAAGGTGACATTCTTGTGAACAGTAGTTCATATCATAGTTGCTGTTGACGACAGAGGTAACCTACAGTTCCACTGTAAACATTTTGTTTTATTTTTATATAACACCAAAGCAATACATATAGGAAACTATTTGCATCATGTACATAGAAAATGCTTTGTTGTTAAATGCTTTGAAGGTTTAGCGATATAATTTATCACAAATGAGTCCCCTTTTTACAGTCGAGTTGTGCATGATTAGCTATCAGGGTCCAGCTGTGAAACCCACCAGATGACTGTAGACTCTACAGTGTGTAGAGGATAGAACAGAAGGAAAACCCCTCCAATGGCCGTAAGGGGGTCTGTGCCTCTGTCCGTAGTACTGGCGGGTCAGTCACAATATGCAGAACCATCTTGGAAGTGAATAAAAAATGTAATAAAAAAAAAGATTGCTGCGTTTCATCTGGTTCACATTTTCATCCCCCTCACAGACTAACTCCAAAAAGTGACTATCACAAGAATCTGCCAGCTACAGCATCTCCATGAAGTATAAATGAGCTCAACAATGATACAACTGCCAACTAACATCCTCATTCATTATAAAAACCACCTGGAATGCCAGGTGACAACCCGGGCAGCGTCTCCTCTCGAGGACACAACTTGGCACTTCTGCGAGTTGATCTAAGATGCCCTCGGCTCGAATTTTGTCTGAGAAACGCTGCTGTAGAAAACCAGATCCGATAGAAGTGTTGTCCACCTTTACCTTAAGGAGGTGGAGAGAGGGGAAGGAGAGAGGGAGAGAGAGAGAGAGTGTAAGTTAGGGAGAGCAGTCCCTCCTGTGTCTGCAAAGCAAGGAGCACATTCAAAAAAATAATAACAAACATAACACACAGCATAAAAATGTGGGTCAATGAATATTCATGCGTTTTTCTGCTGCTTTAATGAGCAGAGTGAGTCCTAAATGCCTTTTCTGTGTCTCCAGACATGCGTTCAACTCCTTTTGTGCGCAAACAGTATTTGGCTGATTGCTTTTCACATTTTGTGAATGGTTTGTTTGCAGAGAGTCTGGCATGGGGTATAAGGCAACACTTAATCTGCTGCCACTGGGAATGAATAAGAAAACAATAAGAACGAATGGCAGTGATGCTTTTCAATAGTGTTCATCTGGGCAATATTCTAGCGCACCGTTCACCATAGACATGCCAGTTATATGCCAAGGATTGCTGAATAAACCCATAAGTCACATGTTTGGATTTGTAAATGTGTTTTTTCTTTGTTGCACACTGGCTCCATTTTAGTCACATTTTTATTTTTTGGGCCATTGGAGCATCAACAACAATGAAAAGAGATGCTCAATTTAAGGTTCATTATGTTTAGATGGTAGAACCGGCACAAAACCCATTCTCTCCAAGAAACGTTCTGAATTTCAAGTAAAATATGCAAAAGAAGGCTGGGTATATTCCACAGAATGAGGAGGAAAGCATGTAGATACATTTGTGAATGTCATTTTCAACACAAAAGATCAAATACATCGAAACGTAGTCAACACAAACACATTAAGAAAACTAAAGACTGTAAACCCTCCTCAGTCGGAAGTATTCAAAGTGGTAGATATTATTTTAGAAAAGATGTTTAAAGTAATCCAAGATCGATCCACTGCTTGTAGCTGAATCTGCCTCCTATGCCCTTGACTGAAAAGCTCTGCATAACCAATACACCACACCCATGTCTATGCACTCTGACTGTCAAGAGACTTTCTCCGCATGAGTTTTATGTAGTTCAGGGATCAACTGATCATCTTTTAGATCCAAGGGTTTGATTTTAAGGGTGTAGGAGAAAAAGAATGGAAGAAAAGTGGAGGATAAGAATGCCATCCATCCTCTGCTTGATTATTTGATTGGATATTGTTTCTGTTTATTTGAACTTTGGCCATATAGCCTCTCTTTTGTATTAAAACTGTATTCCCCACCACCCTCACTGGTCAGTTCAAGCCCCCCTGGTAATAATGTTTTGACTTTACCCTCCACTTCTCCTACTTTCCTAATGAATATATTTTTCTTTGGAGTGGTTAAATAATGCAAACTCCCAAACAAAGCGTAAGAATGAGCTCATTAGGCACAGCTAAGAAAGGAACAGTGAGTATCAGGCTCCGTCTACATTCATCCGAACATTTTCGCTTCAAAAAGCTCTCTGTCTACGCCAGCGTTTTCAAGCGTTTTCAAAAATGTGCTCATTGACACTGCAACGTCTGAAAACGCTCATGTCTCGGTATGGCGCATGAGTTAAACCTAAGACGCTTCGACGCACATCATTTCCGTCAGACATGTATTTATTTATTATAACGTGCACACTGACAACAACGCGGTAAAACAGAGAGAGAAAAATATGTGTTTTCAAAGGAAATTGTATTGATGTGGACAAGGCCTCAGAGAAAGTTATGGCCAGGCATCAGACCTGCAGTTCCTTATGAAACTCCTTTTGAAACTAACTGATTTCTTCCGTCTCCGCCTTCAAGGTTATCAGAAGTGCACAGGTTCCTCTGCACCACGGGGTCTGTGTTTCAGGAGAGTGTAAAGAGGAAATGAAAGAGATGCTATCCGTAGCTTCCACTGGATCACAGCATGTGCATTCATAATGTTCCTGTCAGGATTGCAACATGGTGTCTGTGTTTTGAATCTGTTTATTTTGATATGTGGCCTGATACATACTATTGCTTTTTAGTGTCTGTTGCCGTCTGTATAGGATGCTACATATATTCCAAGTGTGTGTGTGTTTATAGATCAATATCTTTGACATGTGTGACAAGACATACTAGTTAGGTTGTGTGCACATTTTTTTTCCATATCCCAATGATCATATGCGTAATTTGCATTTTGGTGGGGGTGTGTGTGAGTGGGGAGGGTTGACTTTGAAACACACAACTATCTCCCATTGCTCCATAACGCATCCATCTGACTG
Organism: Hypomesus transpacificus; assembly: GCF_021917145.1. NCBI lineage: Eukaryota > Metazoa > Chordata > Actinopteri > Osmeriformes > Osmeridae > Hypomesus > Hypomesus transpacificus. The sequence goes on from NC_061073.1 coordinate 12,880,912, forward strand.
ATTGCACAAGGCATGCAGTTGAGGAGGTGCTGGGGGTGGCTCATCATTTGCGTGTTTGCGGTGTAGCTTCAGTGTGTTGTTGGTAGTGCTGCTGCCGGTGGTGAGCAGATGGGGCTGCAGAATGGGCAGGGAACAGTTGGTCCTCATTAACCTCTGTATACTGCGGTGTCAGTCATGTCAATCGGGCAGTGTCACCAGAGATCGACTCCAAAATGGAAACTGAGGCGGGCCGGTGCTCCAAATGGAGAAAGGAGCTGCGTGGTGAGGGAGCGGGGGGTCAGGAGTAGGGGGAAGTGAGCAGTGCAGAGAGGGAGAGTGGGTCAGGAGTCAGACTGGAGAGAGAGGAGTATGTGGGGGGGGGGGGGGGGGGCTAGCTAGTCCTATTACCGCTGACCTTGCAGTTTGAATGACAGATGAAGAGGAGGAGTGAGGTCATGGATAGGCTGTCAGAGCAACAGTTGGTCTGTGTTTGGCCTCATGTTCACATCAGCCATAAAAAGCTCAATGCCGCTAATCTTTTATTTATTAAACTACGGTACAGTACGGTAGATTGGGTGTCTTCAGGAATTGAGAAACTGAAGCTTTTTGGCCTATACGTTCATACACAGAGGCTGTTTGACTTGTTAAATGTTAAATGTTAAACAATCACAGAAGTACCTCTTCATCATCAGCACTATAACATGAGGTAACAGTATGAAGTGTTTTTCTCAAAGAAATGGGACAAGTTCATTCTGGCATGGCACTCAGGCTGCGTGTGATGTCATCAGCTGACGTCAATCACAAAGCACATCAATCACTGTGTACAAGTGTATTAATTGAAGGTCCAGGCCTTCCGCTTCAGGGGACATAAATACTGTGTGCATCACAGACCCAAACACACATGGTCGCACATCGTGCAATGCTATGTACCGGTACTTGGATAGGGTGCAATTACTGCCGCCCTCCACTATCCACTGCCCCTCCACACTGCTTTTACTGTTTGTTAAAGGTCCTTATCACTAAGTTTGATTCGATTTCCTATTATTCTTTTTACACCCTCTGATTCCTGCTGTGTTATTGTGTGTATTGTACTTTAAGCCAGCATGGCTGCTCCAAGGGTGTTTTCTCCAAGATTGTTTTTTTTTCCCTCTCAGATAGAACATCTCTGCCAAAGACTATTTCGAAGCAATAAATGGTTAAATCAGTGTGTGAGTGTCTGCATTACAAAATCTGCTGTGTTTTTTCCAAGTGTTTTTTTTTACTGCTGAATGAATTACAGGGTTTGGCAGATGAGTAGGCCCTTTGCTGCCCTTTTCTATATTCTCAGGTTTCTAGAAAAAACTCCCTGACAAAGCATTCAATACACAGCCATGTAAACTAAATACCTAAATAAAGATGTTAACCAACCTGGAAAGGCATTTGTGTCTGTTTAGATATGAAAAGTATGGTAAACTGTTTTGGTGCTGGCATGATTTAATTTCATGGAATGTTGAGCTGTTGTTATTTTCATCAATTATTCCTCAGTTGAGTGGTAGGTCAGGCATATTTTGTTTTAATTGCAGAAATGAATAACTTATTGATCAAAATATTATCAATAAAACATGCTCAACAATTAATAAGTTTATCGATTTCCTCCTTGGATGGACTAATATTAAGACACAGTGGATGTGTGCAAGACTTGGAGTGTATAAAGCAGTTTATGTTCCTTGATAAGTCAGATTGAGCAGACATGCAGGTCAGAGATTATTATATTGCTAAACAACAAATCCATTCACCTTTGGCGCCGAAAATGGCTGCCTGGGTAGGCTCTCTTGCCAAAGTAAATTCCTTGTCTGTGCAAACTTTCATGGCGAATAAACACCAATTCTGATTCTGATTCTTTGACACTCTCAAGCTGTTTCACAGAAAAGGTGGGAATCTGCTGAAGAAAGAAACTCTGCAAGGTGTGTTTAAATAGTAATCTGCTTTTAAACAAACATTCACATTTTGTTTTTCTCTCTCTCTCTCTCTCTCTCTCTCTCTCTCTCTCTCTCTCTCTCTCTCTCTCTCTCTCTCTGTCTCCCACACACACAGAATTCATGGAGTCTTATGCCTTTGTTTTCTTCCTGGTATGTAGATATCAAGATGAATGGTCTTCACTGGTTTGACGTGTAGCATAACGGCCTCTCTCATTACAGGGCATCACCAGGATGGCTCTTCACACCTGGCGCACCAGGTGCTGTGTCAGGATCCGTACCGGAGGACAAGGTGAGCTCAAGCAGTACATGGGCTTTTGTCTCAGAAAACATTTACATCGTTAGGGATTGATGTTACATGATGCGAGAATTGTGTGGAAAAAAGATACTTCTGACAGCTATTGTATCATTTTGTACATACTGTACAGTTTGTGCTTTGTGCATGTAGTTACCTTTTCAACACTGATACTCAATAAATACATGTTTTATTGTTGTGTTAGAACCAAATGCAGTGCAAGTATTGCATTTGAATCAATGCCAACATGCTTGTATCTGTACAGTATGTGCTGAGTATGTTAGTTCAATGGAGTAGCATCCCAAGTCTGGTCCACCATTCATCAAGATTTTATAAGAAAACATTTCAGTCTTCTAACTCTTGACTTGTATGAAACAATACAGTATAATATTCCTGCAACAGGATGTCAATGTAATATATGTTAGTGATTATACATGGATACCAACACTGCAGCAGAGCTTCTGGGCTTTACTATGTATTCCACGCATGGGAATGTAAAGCAGCTAGCAGGCCCTCAGCTTTGACTGGGGGGCTGACTGGCATCTCTGAGCTTGATGGACCAAGACAGGGGGGGGTGTAGGTGTGTGACAATCAAGGCAAGCACCTCTGGCTGTGGCGGGAAACACCTGGGGAGGTGTGCGAAAGTGATCTGATTTGTCAGCTTCAATTTATGGTAATGGCATGGTGCACACACCAAGGTGTCTGCCTGGGGTCTGGAGGTTTTTCTCCTTTTCAGAGGATTGTAATACCCTTTTTTTGTTTATATGTTTATTTTCTCAGGTCTCTTCGGTTATTTATGGTCGTTTTTCATGTAAATCTGAAAATGACTTCACACCGACTGCAAGCAAAGTCTTGTTCTATCCCAGTAGTTTAAAACAAATATTTGAATCACATTTGGGGTTCCCTTTAATATTTGTGCTGGTCTACGTGATTAGTAGAGCCTTCACATGACGTAATGTGTGAAGGCTTTGTTTGATGTGCTTTGTTTCATTTTATTAATGTATAAAAGTATGCTATAAAAGGTTCACAAACCCATATGGCACTTGATCAAATATGTTGTTTTACCATTTAAAGGAGAGATGTGAGAATCCCTCTGGGTTATAGTCACATTAGGAAGTTCATATTTCATTGACTTATGTGATATCGTTGGTCACTGTGACAGTTTTAATGGGCCATCATTAGTGAGTGATAGACTGATTGTTAGCGATGAGGAAAGACTGTGAGCCTGGACTCAGGTTGATGAGCTGTGATAGATAAAATCCAGAAATTGGCAAGCTAATGTGTAATTGAGTTTGAAAAGACATCTTGGATACTGGGGGATAAAAGACTGACCCCTATCATTTTATTCAGAATAGGTGCAGCTTTTAGAAACGAGACTTCATTCATGTTTTCCATGTCACTTCCTTTTACTGTTAATAGGAGGTCCGATGGCAAGCATGCTGACCTTGCTAATTTACCAAATGATTTGAACTAGCCCAGGTGTTCATTAGCTTTTGTTTTTTTACAGGCTTCTCTAATCCTTTGTGACAAAGTGATGAAAGGGAAATGGAGGACAGTAGGACCAAATTGAAGGTTGGAATGGGAGCATTTGTAGTGGAGTGGGGCAATATTACTATGAATATGATAACTCAATTAATAATAGAAATGTATATTGTGATCAAACAATCAGGGCACTTGTCCAATTGAACAGTCTTCTATGAAGCCCAATATTATTTGGTTTTGAAACAATAAAGTAAACAAAAAATACCAAATAAGACAAGACCAAGCAACAACATTGTTATTTTACAAAGTGTAAAAAGTGTTCTTATTGTTACATCCATGAGAGTCTAGAAGTGTCAAGCCTAGTTTAGATGATGTGCTCTTGTTAACTGTAAAATCCAACACAGACAACTTTATGTTAAACAATCTTCACGCAAGTGTGACAAAGGAGAAAAAGAGCAATCAGTTGTATTTACTTTTTGTGGCTGTTGATCGATCTGGGTCACAGGAGCTGGCTGAGGTGTCCTGGGGTTCTAGGTTGTGATCAGATGTCCATAGATATCTTTAAGATCCGCAATAGAGTTCAATTGAAGATCCTTCTGAGCTTTGTTTAATTACATGTACATTGTCACTTCATAACAAATGCTAAAGATGAAAAAACAGCTATTTCTTTAATAAGACATCACAAATATGCAATCTTCAAAGAATAATTGTTTTAACTCAGAAAACAAGCCATGAAAATGCATTGAAAGCATTGTTCATGTGAAAACTACAGTTTAATCACATAACCACCTTTAAAAAAAGCCACTTAGGTTGATTGGCTCTCACACTCCTCTACAATGCTGAAAGGACACCACAACCATCCCAGACTCGCGCCTGGGAGATTAAATCTGGGGATCACAGTTTCCTGGGTCAGACCACCTGAGTGACATTGACATGGGACCCCATCACCTCCCTATCTGGGCCATGCCACTGCACACTGGGGTCCCGCACAAGCGAGAGTTGATCAATCAGCGGGTAGGGCATTAATCTGTCGTGACACACTGACTCCCCTCCCCTTTGAGGACGTCCAGTTCCGGGAAAAAGTCCAACAGCAGCACTCGCCCCTGCCAAAGTGATGCAGGGTGTCAGAGGATTTGGCAAGGAGGGTGAGGGAAGATGGAAACGTGGATGTGGAGAGGGAGGAGAGGGAGAAGAGGGAAGAGAGGGAGGCGAGGGAGGGAGGAGAGGGAAGAGAAAAGATTAGAGGGGGAGATGGAGGGAGATTGAAAAGAATGGGCGATAAAATTTGAACAGAAGAGATACTTTATAAGATGAGAGGAATTTGGTGGATGTTGGGTAATTAAAAGTCATAACAGTTGATTGTAAATGTTCTCATAAATCTGCTTTTTCAGTATTTTACTACACTCATAAAAGTGTGATAATGTGTATTGCTTCTTTATTTATCTTAAAGTATATGAGCATCCTGTCAAGTGATTTTGGAGACAGGATCCAACCAAATATACTCAGAAAGGCCAATATTACTTACTTCTAAATACTCTACAATGAATAATTTGCATTTCAATTACATTTAGTCATTTTTATGTACGGTATACAATCATACAGGACTTTCAAAGCTAAATTTGGTAGCATCATTCTCATTTAATCAACAGGCTAGGCAAGTGTGTCATGCAATTTTTCTTTATGCAGGAACAATAGTTCTTGATTGTATGACTTTGAACACCTCTGATGTGGATGAACATACAGGTTCACAAATATAGTCTAGTATTTGCTTCTGTGGCTTCTGCCCAGGGATTTTTTTAAGAATAAGGATTATATTGAGTAATTTCATATCTACAATGACAAAAACAAATATGTTTTACAATTAAGAAGTTTATTAACATTTTTACATAGTACAGTGTACAATGTTCTTATGTGATGGGCTGGTGTCAAGTTTGTCAAGTTTTGAGTTTATTTGCCATTTGTACAGGTACTAATTACAGATAATAACAGGTAACTGTACCAGGTAAATTAGAATGATTCGTCTGTCCTTATTCTCTCTCTGGTTAGTGGTCTAACTCATACAAAACAATAACAGTGTATTTTAAACTATATAAATTATACTAATATTTTAGAACAGAATAATGATCTGAGTCCTCACAGTGTTAAAACAGCCTTGCAGCAGAGGGAACATTTCACAAATGTTTTGTCTAGGTAATATAAAGATAAGTGGTTCGTGTTCAGAGTAGGAATACCAGATTGACTCATACGTATTGATTAAATCATGTGGTAATGTAAGTGGCACAGTATATCAAATGCTCTTGCTCCTTCCCCGGAGCTCCTTCCTCCGCCTCCCAAACACTCTCTGAGGAACGCACTGCATAAACATCAAAGCAGAAATTACACTCATCTAACACTCTGATTTTGAACTTTGTTCCAGAACATTCTCCCCTCCCCTAACATCCTTTAAGATAAAACAGGAAGCAGTCCCCTAAACTTTCCTGCATGCTAATATTCACACAGGCAGCTTTGCATAATCGGTGGCCGGCGCTGGCATAGCGGTGCCATGGGAGGTGGAGAGAGTAATGGCCCCATATGCCAGAGAAGAGCAGGGGGATCAGATGCACTTGAGTCTGGGTTTCCAGGTCCTCTATTCCCTAAAGCCCTGGAGGACAGAGGCTGAAGACCCGGTCCACTAACGTCACACTCAGCACCTGCTGCCATGAATAAACGTCCAGACAACAGAGGCAGGTCAGAGCATCCTGCTGGGAGGGCGCCCACAGGCCAGGCACATTCTGAGATAGATCCAGGGGAGGAGGAAAACAGTGAACAAATGCATTGTCTTTCTTGTCTTTTACCACAAAACACAACATGATAAAATGAAACACTTCAAAATCTTTGTTCGGGTAGAGTCCAGTCCCTGTCATCCTGGCATTATGGATTTCAAAGTACACCCACCAGATTGCTTGGTTGTTTTGTCTCTTTCCTTTCTTTTCTTTTTTTTTCTCCACATTTCCTTGTCACAGGAGATGCATTGATGCACTAAGAATCTGTTTTTGAATCATGAATCCTGGATGAAACTTAATCGTGTTGTTTGGAGGAGCACTCTGATACTTGTATGGCTGCCTTTTGTCTTCGTGAGTTAATTGACAAATGTTGCATGGAACACTGACTAACAACTACAATTAACAGTGCTTGTTGGAAAACATTTGGAATTTAATTTAATAAAAATAATGCTCTTGCTTTTGTCATTGCACTGACAGTTTTTCAATCATCCCCAAACTAAACAACCAATGATCTTGCTTCGCCCTCGCTTTCTCTCTCACCCTTGCTTCTACAATTAAGTGCTTGAAATAGAATACAGATGCAAACAATGTACAAGCTAGGTCTTTCAGCTCTTTGAAGTGAAAGCTCTGTATTAGTCCATTCTCAACTCATTACCTACTCAGAACATCTGGGCCAGATGAACCTTTCCTGTACAGAATGATGGACTGGGTTTTTACCCTTGTGGAACGTTCTCCTTCCAGAAAACGTAATCCAAATATGAATGTTTCAAATCAACACACTTTATGACTCTAAACAGCGTAAGGAGTGCTTTACAGGTACATTTACAATGGTGTTTAAGATATATACTGATGCTCAAATTGTCAGTGAATGTGAGTCCAACAAAATAATAGGAGGCTTGACATCTCTTAAGTCCGACTTTTCATTTTCTGGCAGCTCATCTTGCAATTACTGTGGCTCCACGGTATGCAGACTGAGTGGCTTTCAATCTGAGCCACAGCTATTTTTAAACACATCTATATTTGAACATGTCTCACAAAATTAGTTTTGCCCCAGTCACTGAGATTTGACTCAGTGACCTAAATCTCATCTTTAAATATTACTGTGGAAACTGTCATCAAGGCACCAAAGATCAGCATTTGAACTAACACACAAACTGAAAAAACAACATTGTTAAGCAAGATACAGTAACCTACTCATAACGAGAAATTCTGCAAAGTTGTGCTTTTCAGTATTTTACTACACTCATAAAAGTGTGATAATGTGTATTGCTTCTTTATTTATCTTAAAGTATATGAGCATCCTGTCAAGTGATTTTGGAGACAGGATCCAACCAAATATACTCAGAAAGGCCAATATTACTTACTTCTAAATACTCTACAATGAATAATTTGCATTTCAATTACATTTAGTCATTTTTATGTACGGTATACAATCATACAGGACTTTCAAAGCTAAATTTGGTAGCATCATTCTCATTTAATCAACAGGCTAGGCAAGTGTGTCATGCAATTTTTCTTTATGCAGGAACAATAGTTCTTGATTGTATGACTTTGAACACCTCTGATGTGGATGAACATACAGGTTCACAAATATAGTCTAGTATTTGCTTCTGTGGCTTCTGCCCAGGGATTTTTTTAAGAATAAGGATTATATTGAGTAATTTCATATCTACAATGACAAAAACAAATATGTTTTACAATTAAGAAGTTTATTAACATTTTTACATAGTACAGTGTACAATGTTCTTATGTGATGGGCTGGTGTCAAGTTTGTCAAGTTTTGAGTTTATTTGCCATTTGTACAGGTACTAATTACAGATAATAACAGGTAACTGTACCAGGTAAATTAGAATGATTCGTCTGTCCTTATTCTCTCTCTGGTTAGTGGTCTAACTCATACAAAACAATAACAGTGTATTTTAAACTATATAAATTATACTAATATTTTAGAACAGAATAATGATCTGAGTCCTCACAGTGTTAAAACAGCCTTGCAGCAGAGGGAACATTTCACAAATGTTTTGTCTAGGTAATATAAAGATAAGTGGTTCGTGTTCAGAGTAGGAATACCAGATTGACTCATACGTATTGATTAAATCATGTGGTAATGTAAGTGGCACAGTATATCAAATGCTCTTGCTCCTTCCCCGGAGCTCCTTCCTCCGCCTCCCAAACACTCTCTGAGGAACGCACTGCATAAACATCAAAGCAGAAATTACACTCATCTAACACTCTGATTTTGAACTTTGTTCCAGAACATTCTCCCCTCCCCTAACATCCTTTAAGATAAAACAGGAAGCAGTCCCCTAAACTTTCCTGCATGCTAATATTCACACAGGCAGCTTTGCATAATCGGTGGCCGGCGCTGGCATAGCGGTGCCATGGGAGGTGGAGAGAGTAATGGCCCCATATGCCAGAGAAGAGCAGGGGGATCAGATGCACTTGAGTCTGGGTTTCCAGGTCCTCTATTCCCTAAAGCCCTGGAGGACAGAGGCTGAAGACCCGGTCCACTAACGTCACACTCAGCACCTGCTGCCATGAATAAACGTCCAGACAACAGAGGCAGGTCAGAGCATCCTGCTGGGAGGGCGCCCACAGGCCAGGCACATTCTGAGATAGATCCAGGGGAGGAGGAAAACAGTGAACAAATGCATTGTCTTTCTTGTCTTTTACCACAAAACACAACATGATAAAATGAAACACTTCAAAATCTTTGTTCGGGTAGAGTCCAGTCCCTGTCATCCTGGCATTATGGATTTCAAAGTACACCCACCAGATTGCTTGGTTGTTTTGTCTCTTTCCTTTCTTTTCTTTTTTTTTCTCCACATTTCCTTGTCACAGGAGATGCATTGATGCACTAAGAATCTGTTTTTGAATCATGAATCCTGGATGAAACTTAATCGTGTTGTTTGGAGGAGCACTCTGATACTTGTATGGCTGCCTTTTGTCTTCGTGAGTTAATTGACAAATGTTGCATGGAACACTGACTAACAACTACAATTAACAGTGCTTGTTGGAAAACATTTGGAATTTAATTTAATAAAAATAATGCTCTTGCTTTTGTCATTGCACTGACAGTTTTTCAATCATCCCCAAACTAAACAACCAATGATCTTGCTTCGCCCTCGCTTTCTCTCTCACCCTTGCTTCTACAATTAAGTGCTTGAAATAGAATACAGATGCAAACAATGTACAAGCTAGGTCTTTCAGCTCTTTGAAGTGAAAGCTCTGTATTAGTCCATTCTCAACTCATTACCTACTCAGAACATCTGGGCCAGATGAACCTTTCCTGTACAGAATGATGGACTGGGTTTTTACCCTTGTGGAACGTTCTCCTTCCAGAAAACGTAATCCAAATATGAATGTTTCAAATCAACACACTTTATGACTCTAAACAGCGTAAGGAGTGCTTTACAGGTACATTTACAATGGTGTTTAAGATATATACTGATGCTCAAATTGTCAGTGAATGTGAGTCCAACAAAATAATAGGAGGCTTGACATCTCTTAAGTCCGACTTTTCATTTTCTGGCAGCTCATCTTGCAATTACTGTGGCTCCACGGTATGCAGACTGAGTGGCTTTCAATCTGAGCCACAGCTATTTTTAAACACATCTATATTTGAACATGTCTCACAAAATTAGTTTTGCCCCAGTCACTGAGATTTGACTCAGTGACCTAAATCTCATCTTTAAATATTACTGTGGAAACTGTCATCAAGGCACCAAAGATCAGCATTTGAACTAACACACAAACTGAAAAAACAACATTGTTAAGCAAGATACAGTAACCTACTCATAACGAGAAATTCTGCAAAGTTGTGCTAGAATGGTATCATCAGTTATGAAAAAATTCGAAACACTTAAAGCATCTTACATACAGCATATGGTACTGTAAAGGATAATCAAAACCAACCCATTGAACCCATGTTATTCATCATACAACTTCCCATCCTCAAAATAACTCAGTGCCAAGCATTGCATATACATAATTTACAGCATTATACACAGTAGTGTACACTACTACTGTCTCTCTCTCTCTCTTCACTCAGTACCTAGACGTGTTATGTTACACATCCCCTTCATTGATGTGGTTCAAGCTTAATTACATTACATACGATTTACAATGCAGGTTTGAAAATCAGGTGTGTGAAAGGTCTGTGAAAGGTTTGTTAAAACCTTTTGAAAGTTTGCAAAAAAAAGATTAAACATGCAAAAAGACTGTAATCTTCTAACTCAATAAAAAAATGAAAAAAACTAATAAATAAATAAACATAAAATGTGGTGTTCTTTCAAGACGAAGTGGGCAGGGGGAGCCAGCTTACTTTTTTGAATCTGCTGTAACTCTATCAACTATCTTGGCAGTGGATAAAAGTGTGTATGGGTGGATGGCGCTTCACATCCAATCTGAACTTTGCAAATGCAGCCTGATGGTGGAGAGAGATAGGAGTGCAGAGGGCAAGAGGGCCATCATAAATCAACATCTATCCGAGCTGTCACATTTGCTTTGGCCTGAAGTCTTCTCAGCACCCCAAAGCCAGGGGCTAGAGACCCTAGAAGAGTCCTCCAGCTCCATGACAGTAGGTATGATTGCATGTTTCATAACCACACTACTGTTGAAAGAGCACAGTCAATTTTGTTTTCTTTTTTCTTTTCTTTTACTCTCCACCCACTCCCCTCTGTCTCCTATTTCTTGGGAGCCACACAGTATGAAATGGACTTCTCCTGACTTTGAAGCATCAGGAATGGAATTGTGAGAGAGGGGGAAATTGGACCTGGGCTGAATGGCTGGCAGGTCATCTCTTCATACCTGAAATACAGAGATGAAGTGTTTGCAGGGCCAAATGGAAGGGATGACTCTGAACTTGATTGGTGTTCCCAGGGACCAGTAGTGCTGTAGAGTCAAGGGACAAACATGTGTGGGGTTACCTGTGACCATGCAACCAGTGTCGAAGGACTGCAGTCTGTTCAGATGGGTTACATAAGAAACACACAAACAAATGTGTGAGGTGTTTTTAAAGAAGCCGTCAGAGCAAGTTTTGAGGACAAAAGTCATGAGTCATATAGTATAGTTTACACAGGTGTAGTTGTTGATGGGCCTTGTCTGATGAAACCATTTCATTTGTTGAAAGTGAGAAATGGTGGCCAAAGGAACACTGTATAATGCAGGTGAGGATAATTAGGATTTTGCATGGGAGCAGTTTCACCCTGAATATGTAAAATACAAAAATATACAACAAGCTCTTGAACAAATTAAAATAGTTAAAAGAATCCCGTTGAGTCTTGGGTAATGTAAACGAGGTGCCATGACATTTTTGCACACGTAGCTTTTTTAAATGGTGCCTGGGCGAGAAATTTTGAATGCAATTTAAACAAAATTGAGTGAAGCTTTTGATTAATGAGGCTCTTAATATGTTGCCTGCTTAGGTGAAAGGAGACAGGGGCGAGAGGTCAGTCAATTTCCCCTTCAACACACCCTCCTCCAGTCCACCATGGCACAAGCACCAGTCAGACCGGGCTTTTCATTCACTGCAGAGAGCAGTTCATGAATGATCCCAACTCTTTGTCGTAAGGAATTAGCAGCAGGCTGTTTAATGTCTTTGGGATTATGATGATGTGAATGGTAATTACCATGATGGTGATGATGATTAAATAGATGATGCCTCCAAGGTAATACAAAATGAAAGGCAAAGAGAGAGCCTCAAATAGATTACTTTTGAAATTATTTAGTGTTCACTTCTGGAATACTGTTCGAGACTCCCAAAGTACAGAGATTAACCTCGTTCTGATCATAACCCAGAGTGGAACAGGATACTCTCACTAAGGTCATTATGCCTTACTGTCTCCCTGTCCTCTACTCGTGAGTATTGTAATACAGTAAGATGTGCCCTTTCCCCTGCCATTATCAGTAGGTCTTGTGTTCAGTGCGTCCCAAGGCATTGTCACTTCCATGCTTGGCATTTTATTCATGCACACCATGGTTGACCCCAGATGTGTCATCTCCTGTTGGCTGCTGAGCACACGCGTCTGGCTTGCTCTGGAGGTGTCCCTAATTGCAGTCATTTGGTCCCCGCTTAGAACCATGGGCTTAATTGAGCCTCCAGTGAGCAGCCTTCCCAATGATGGGGTGGAGCATTGGACGGATGGGGGGGATTGAAGGATTCTTTGGGTGAAGGAAGTTGATGAGGCTGGTTGTAGGACTTGTAGGACCTTGTTTAGGTAATGTTTCCACATCATGTTCATCTGTATGACTGGGGAACTCTGGGTGAGTCATCGTGACAGCCAAAGAGGCAGAGTGGTGCAGCCTGTCTAGACTGGCCAGGAGAGGAAACACAGACATGGTTTAAATGGAGACCAAACAACTGCTGACCTGGTCTGAAAGCAGGAACTACTGATGCCACACAGCAGTATTTTCTGCTGTGGAAAAAATGACTGGGATACATTGACTTCTTTGATCTGTGATTATTAAGAGAAATACTATTATCTTGCATACAGTAAGTCTCTATATTTCCCACTGTGATACTTATTCTTGATGTTTGTATTAGGCATGAAATTATAATCCTACCTCATTGTAATTCATATTCTTGTGACAGAATCTCTGATACTCAAGGGTAAATGTTAGTACATTTTATTGTCCCCTCCCCCCGGCCTTCTAAAATGAGTCATATAGTCTTAACACCCAGGATTGACAATGCTGTGATTAATCTGTAAGCGCAACCTTATCATGTTGTAGTCATGTCCTTGAGCAAAACATATATATATATATAAATATATATATATATATATATATATATATATATATATATATATATATATATATTACCCTTGGCACTCCTCTTCTCCTAAAAGTCAACAAGTCCTCAGTTTTTTCTATCAGCAGCACTCCCCGTTGAGACTGCAGGAGAGCTATCCTGCAGGGGCCCAACCTTCTTCAGTCTCCAAAAGTCACTGCAACTAAAAAGTCCCTGTCACTTCCTGCAGTCTGTCACTTCCTGCAGTCTGTGCCTGGCAATGGCACCCCCCCGTCCTCAAATCTCGGCCGTCCCACTGTGTCGCTTGTCTTCTCGATATGACGCCGCAGAGGCGACAGGGCAATTAAACGCCAGCCAACTTATTAATAAACACATCTGTGGGAGCACCACACTCTGTCTGCTTAGCACCACCGCTCTCCCTCCCTCCATCCCTCTCCTCCTACCTCCCTCTATCTATTTATCACTTACTTAACAGCTGTCTCTCTCCCTTGCCCCTCTCCGTCTTTTTCTCTCAATTTCTTTATCTCCGTCAACAGTTCTCTCTCTGCTCACCAACTCTCTTCCTTTAATGAGCTGGGTCAGTGTCCCAACCGTGAGTACCCACTCTTCCTAACCTCCCTCTGATGTCCCATCCCTCACTCTCACTCTTTCTCTCACTCTCACTCTCTCTCTCTCTCTCTCTCTCTCTCTCTCTCTCTCTCTCTCTCTCTCTCTCTTGCTGTCTCTCTTGTCTTTTTGTATCTCTCTCACTCTTGGCACTTTGTCATTCTCTCTTTCTCGCTTTCTCTCTCTTTCTTTGTCCTTACCCTGATGCACTGAAAATCACCACAGGCTCAGGATCATGTTATCTCAGCTGGTCCTCCCAATCACTACCCTGCTGGACACTAAAGGCTAGGGAATGTAACATTGATTTATATTGACATCTGGGCTCTAATAAAGTGACAATAATATAAATATATATATATATATATATATATATATATATATATATATAAATATGTATATATACTCCTGCAGAGTATATATTGGTTCTACTCTAGAACCAAAACACAATTTTATGTTTTTCCACCAAATTTGAACTCCAACATTATGCCAAGAAGACTTCAACATGTTTGATTCATGAAATATTTTTATTCTTCTAAATGTGCTTGTGCCTTTTGTTAATTTTACTGCTTACACATTTGACATGCTTAGCAATTCTAAGATTGTTTTGGCAACGCATGAATGTGCAATAAATACTGCATAGTCAATTTACAGGTCACATTAGGTTGAATAAATCCATGGATATTATGCAAATATACTACTCATGATGTACAGTAGACTTGTGTACATAGACAACACTTAAACTACATTTTGTAATGCTTGGTGACATGTTTGACAAACCTGACATGGTGAAACGTTCAATAACTCCCCTTTCATTACTATCAGTGTATACAAAATAAAAATCAACATATATGTTGGGCATATCAAACTTTACAGCATTTGCCAGGATTAGATCTAAACGGTCCCATGCCACTATCACACGGTGACGTATATCAACTTCTGTATGGAACATCTACCCGCAGGAAGATAACACCACACAAGGGATACAGTCCCGTTTGTTGACATCAGCACCCACCCACTCAAACGACAAGCCAGTCGATAAAACCACCAGACAGGATCCCCTTGTCTGTGTCCGATGTTTATCCCCGTGGGTGTCAGTCCCTTACTCTGATTGAGAAAAGTCACCAGGCAATGATTAATCACACGGTAAGGAGCAGTGTCTTGGAGAGGGGTGTCAGTAGCCTTGTAAATGTCACCCTGTTCCTCACCTCATCTGCTTCATCAGGGAGGCGGTTGGGCGGGGGATTCACCACAGAGGTAATGGAGATATAATGAGGAGCACTGTGAACCAGCGCTGAATGAGGGTGGAACTCAGCACGCTCTCACAACTGCTTCATTAAAACTAAACAGTTAACGTTTTTGGAGGTGTGGTGGCTGTTTACCAGGACAAGCAGTACCATCTCTAACAACATGTTGAGCTTAGTGTTTCTAAACAAGAGGAGGGTGCAATGTTAGATTCCAAACAACACTGGCTCGAGGCGACTTTTCAAAGACGGCATTGCTGACTCTTATCTTTGTGTGATGTGGCCCATTAAAGAAAGGTTGCTTGACATGGTTCGTTCTGACAGACTTCAACAGTCCACCTCTGTGTGCATGTGGTTGGGTGTTCCTGTACATGTGGGTGTGCATGTATAAATGTATGTGTGTGTGTGTTCTGGATCTATTCTCCTTTAAAAGAAGCATATCTCTCTGAGACTCCCTGGCCCTGCATAACAAGGAAGAGAGTCTGTTGTTTAATTATTTTTTGGTGCTTTTGGAACCTAAATAAAACAGCTGAGAATATCCAGGCCAGTCTTAGGGAGCTGAGTGTGTTATTCGCTGTCTGCCCAGTGAAGCGAAGGTCCTGATGTTTACCACACGGGTAACAGTTGCAAATGTCTCTTTGCATAAACACAGCTAATTACCTTGCCAAGAGGTGTGTACAATCCAACCAGCGATTACGAAGTGTTCTCTGTCTGTGTCCTGAAAAAAGTCTCACCTCTTGTGCCAGCTGTTCAAGGCTCGTCCCTCAGCTCACTTCGGAAATCAAGCCCAGCTGATGTGAAATGGATTGGACCCTGCTAAGGGAAGCAGCCTTCCAGCTGGCATCGACTCCAGCACCGACCCCCCCCCCCCCACTATCCCCCCCTCCCTCCTGCTTGGGTCCTTACCAGATATGCCTGTCTCCCCTCCACACGTAGCTAAACGTTGATCCTTTTCAATGGGTCCTCTGCTAGGGAAATTCTGGGCATGGTTAGCACGACGATGGCACCGCTCCAGGCAGGATCAGTGGCTGTCGCTAGCGCTCACACGTCGTTGAGAAGTAAGGCCTGTCACTCTGCCATGGCACAGGGACTCAACAGGGGGCAGAGAGAGGGAGAGAGACGGGGTGGGGAAGAGTAAAAGAGAGGGATGGAGAAGGAGAGAGATAGTAAGGAAGCACCAATAGGGAAAGACAGAGAGAGAGAAAGAGAGAGAGAGAGAGAGAGAGAGAGAGAGAGAGAGAGAGAGAGAGAGAGAGAGAGAGAGATAGAGAGAGAGAGAGAGAGAGAGAGAAAGAGAGAGAGAGAGAGAGAGAGAGAGAGAGAGAGAGAGAGAGAGAGAGAGATGGAGAAAGAGAGGAGAGAGGGATATTAAGAGAGATAGATACAGAGTGAATATTGAGAGAGATACAGAGTGAAAGTGAAAAATATAGACAGAAAGAGATAGAGAAAGAGGAAGAAAGAGAGACTGACAGTGAGAGAGATGGAGAAAAAGGGACAACAGATTTTCAATTCAGTGGTGCCATCACCTCAATAAAAATCGAATCAGGCCTTTTCTGCTCTCTGCATGAGCCCTTGTGAAAGGCCAAAAATAATCAATTACCAATTTGTCCCAATATAAAACTCTGGACATTGACATAATACTTTCGCTGACATTTTTTAGACTCAAGTCTGGAGGAACAAACTATTTATAGAAATTCTGTATTTTTGAAAGCTCAATATTAATTCAAGTAGGGATATTGCACTGGTAATCCTAAAGTGATTAATCCAATGGATATACAGTATGTCACACAACTCTCAATGGATTCAATGTATTCGACCACCCTTATGTGAGAAGTAGATCACTGGCTTCACTTACCTATTGTGTGTTATGAGAAAGTGAAACTTTCTCTCTGAGCTCACTGGCTCCCGTCTGCCTGCCTGCCTGCCTGCCTGCCTGCCTGCCTGTCTGTCTGTCTGTCTGTCTGTCTGTCTGTCTGTCTGTCTGTCTGTCTGTCTGTCTGCCTACCTACCTGCCTGTCTGTCTGTCTGTCTGTCTGTCTGTCTGTCTGTCTGTCTGTCTGTCTGTCTGTTTGTCTGCCTGCCTGCCTGTCTGCCTGTCTGCCTGTCTGTCTACCTGAGCTCGTTCTGACCAGGGATTTACAATCTATGCACCAGAGAAGCGATAGGATCAGCCAGCACCCTGTCTGCCGGCTCCATCAAACAAAAGGCAACAGTGCCTCCTTTGGTCAAAGAAAGGAATGCATTCAATACAAATCTCTGTCACTCTCTTTTGGTCCTCATTTCCTCTCTCCCTCCTGAGTCTCTCTCTCTCTTCCCTTTTGTTTTTTTTTTTTCCCCTCTCTCTCTCTCTCTTTCTTACTCTTTCTCATCGTGCAAGGAGAAAGGGAGTCTTGGGATTGACACGATTCAACTGAGGCCGTCAACATGCGTGGGAGGCTTTCAAACAAGTGGTGCTGCCTGGCGTAGCACTCAGGGCCCCGGGAGCACGCGTTGGGCTGCTATTGTGTTGGGAGGTGATACAGTGAGAAGGGATTTGAGAGGAAGGAAGAGGAAAGAGCTGCAGAGACGTCAAAAAAAAAAGAAGATAAATATGAATAAGATATTATTTTGGCTTTGTCTTGGGTTCATTTGGCAATCAGGAGAACAGAGAAGAAGGCTGAAAAAGACTTCAGTGACCTGAGGGTGGTGTTCAGACTGAACCCCACCAATATGAACAAGTATGTTCAGCAGTGTCTCAGTAGTGCTGGATCTGTATACCCACAGCCTCTCAGTGTAACGGGTGTGAACCTGTGAAACTCACTCCTCAGGTATGTAATGGGCTACCCGCGTCAAAGAATAGCTGGCTTTTCTTTGGCTTGGCTGGTAGGGATCGCGCTTGGCAAGTCAGAGGTCGTGCGTTCGAGCCCAGCGAGTGGCGAACGACGCCTTGTAGTGACGGAGCGTGGCTACGTCTGTTACATACCGTCACATCAGCTTCAGAATTAATGCAACCATCGTCTTTTTTGTTGAACAGTAATCTCATACGGCTCCTTTGTTTAAAGTGAATACAACTCAACTTTTGTATCTCATAGACTCCCTAACAACTGTCTTCTGGTTTTCCCAGTAGCACTTTAGAAAATAGGATTATTATTTACAAAAGCAAACAATGCTGTTTAATGCTATAATGTTTCTAAAAGTGAGTTTATGCAATTCAGAATTTATTTTAAGAGTTGGGCTAATCCATTTGGGCTATTCCTATCATGTTTTTGGGTTGGGTTTGAATGTTCAAATCATACTTTTGGTTTCGGTTTGGACTCGGTTTTGTGTTTGGGTTAGATTTGGGCTGTTACAGTTGTATTTTTTTGCTATGGTTGGATTATTCCATTCGGGTTGCACTTTGCCGAAAGGGAACTTGGAACAATCGCAACACAAGCACAGTGTTTTCTCTCAACACCAGGGGGGTATTCCAAAAAGCAGGATATGTGACATACCCAGGTATGTTAACTCTCAAGCAGACACCCAGCGTTGTAACAACATTGCCAGTAGGTTGCTGCAACATTCTGAAACAGCTGGTGGATTAATTTACCTGGTTATAATGCATAACATGCTTTCTGGAATACCCCCCTGGCCTCTTCGTGTGGTTTATGGTTTTGATACACAAACTCTGTGTCTTAACTAAACAAATGGTAAACACAACTCCTGCCATCTGATTGAGTCTATTCAGGCTTCACTAAACAGCACACAACTGTGCACAATTGCATGCTACATCAACAAATCAAATACAATTTCATTTGTACAGCCCTGTTTTAAAGCACTGTCAAACAAAAGCTTCACAGATGCCCATAGAATGGTAAGCATAACCAACCCACCCCCCAATTATGCACATACAAGAATCACAAAACACAAATAGAAACAATTACAAATTAAATGCTTGGAAACGTGCTGTTGATCTGAACAAGTTTTTATTTTATTTTATTGGTGCTGTCGTGTCTGTGTTACTGTAGAAGAGCAGCTGTCATTGAATGTAATGGTAATTTGTCATGCCCTTCAAGATACTCTTATCTGGTCCCACCAAATGCTACGAGCATGTTGGCTCGCCTGCACGGAGAAACGGAAGACAAGCAGGGAAACACGTCTGGAAGAGAGTGACTATCACCTGTAAAAGACTGAGGATCTATGTGCTTGTCCGTTTAATACACAGGCCGCTCGCAGTTCAGCTGTTGCTGAGGAGATAAGCCCACTGGAGCGTGAGCGGAAGGTGTTGTGTTTGAACTTCAGATAGCATGCGATGACTTAATTCTCCTGCCCGTCTCACTCCTGCATTCCCTGACCTTTCTTTCTAATCCCTTCTTCAGACCACTGTGTTTGTCAAAGACCTGGGCGATGTGACCTGCCTCCCCGGGCGATAACATCAAACTCATTCGATTCAGGCGGGTTCTTCTGCTTGTGTCTCACTGTCTCCACACATCTCACCGCGTTTAATGCATTTTATGCACATGAGAGAAGATGCCACCACTGGGGTTTGCTTCTTTATGCGTTTTCTGTCCCGCCTGAATGTTTGTGAGAGGACATGTGTCGAAAATATGATGGTCTGTGACTGCATTGATTTCCAATGCGAATGTTTAGCTGTGGTGCAAGTTTCAGTTTGGTGACTTTATCCAGTTCTATTGTAAGTTTGGACTGCTGTAAATATGCTGTAAAAATATTGCATGTAAATATATATTTAGTCATATAGCAGACGCTCTTATCCAGGGCGACTTGTCTGTGCTATATTCACTTTGTGTGCGTGTGTGTCTGTGTGTGGGTGTGCACACAGACACACCCAGTGTCCCACTGCCAGGTACAGCATGCAAGTGAATGTTTCTGCATGTGCTGCAAGTGCTCCGTTCTTTGCAGTGGAAATGTCCCCCTTCCAAGTCCCATGGGTACTAGTCCTCTACTGACTGGTCCGTCCACACAGAGGAAGGGGACAAAGTAATGCCTTCTGCATTATTTATTGGTATCTCAGCCTTGTCAATGCTGATAATATCCCAGTGACATTTCAGAGGTGGGGCGAATAAGAATGCAACAAAACAATGTAATGGGCAGGAAGACCTTCAGCCGGCACAATAGAGCAGAAAGAGCCGTGACGGATGGTACAAATGCCCAGATTACCTCTCACCACTCCCCCCTCACTACATGCCAGTCCTGCTTGCTGTTCACAACACTCTCACACGCAAGTCTGGAAATATCGCAGCACATCTGACACCGTGGCTAGCGCACCGTTTAGCACCCTCCTTCTTGGGGGAAGTGTAATGGCGGAGAGTTAGAGGATGTCCCGTCCTCCACTCACGCCTTCGCTCTCCTCTTTTATCTTTTTAGGGTTTCATCTGTCAAGGCTAATGAACAGATGTTGCAAGGCTGTTGGAGTCGGAATGATGGACCATGCCAGTGCCAGGCACAGCCTACTGGTGAGGGCAGGAGAAAGGAAGATGGATAAACAGGGAAGGGGGAAAGAGAGACAGAGACAGAGGGTGTCCGAGAGAAGGAGAGAGAGAGAGAGAGAGAGAGAGAGAGAGAGAGAGAGAGAGAGAGAGAGAGAGAGAGAGAGAGAGAGAGAGAGAGAGAGAGAGAGAGAGAGAGAGAGAGAGAGAGAGAGAGAGAGATGGGCAGAGACGAACGAGGAGAGAAAGAAGAAAGAGTAAAAATGAAGAACGATGGAGAAAGAGACAGAAAGACAGAGAGAGACAGAGAGAGATGACTTCATATGGTTCCTGCCTCGTTCCTTTACTCCAAAGGGAGCCTCACCTTTCTAACCACATCCCTCATCACTAGCTTCCCTCATCACTACATTGACCCCACGCGATCCTGCTGAGACTTTTCCTGTCAGCCATTCTGTTCTGCTGATCACCAACCTGAAAGGCTAACGTGCCTTGTCCACCACCACAGAGACCTGCCATTGAAAAGGTCGGTTGAACAGGCCAATTATAAGGTCAATGAGGCCTCAGAGGGTAGTGGACTCATTTTATTTGTGCTGAGTGTGTGTGTATGTGTATATATGTGGGTGTGGGTGTGTGGGTGGGTGTGCATTTGTGTGTGTGTGTGTGTGTGTGTATGGAGGGGGCGGGGGCATGTTGGGGAAGGGGGAAGTGAATTATGTAGGAGTGTTGCAGAAGGAGGATACATGTAGGATCCCTCAGCAGTACTGAACATTCAGGCACAAAGACAGCATTGCTGTAAATAACCCAATCTTGCACACCAGGAGTCAAGGTGGGAAGCTGCTTTATCATTACGTTTCATCAATGTTGTTTTTCTGCATTGGTTACGCTGTTTTAGTAAAAGGCCATGTTATATTTATCTTACTTAGATTACTGGGTTACCAGAGTGATATATGTACTGCAATAATCTTCCAAATTGCATAAATATTTAATTTGATCACAACAGTACAGTGCTGTGATGGATATTCATTAGTGGATGATGTACCAGTGTGAAGAGGCGGTTGGTTAATGTGTTTAATTGAATTATTGTTCTTATCAACTGACAGTTGTATTTTTTTTTCCATCGTGGTGTTTAATGTATTATATGTTACTTTGTACAAAACACATTATAAATCAATAAGTGCAACTTCAAGGAAGCCCATGTCAACACCAGTTGTAATCCTGGATGTTATGCATGCTGTTCCTGCGCCTGTCTCTTTAAGGCCACTTCCAGCCCCTTTCTCTCCTGTCAGAAAGAAGTTCCCCCTCGTCTTTGATAAATATATTAAGGCAGTTTTCAGACTGTGACAGAGTTGGGCCAAAGAGTGTGGCCTCTCTGCCAAATCCATCGTGCTGTGTCCCCTATGGACCCCCGGTATCACAAAGGAGCGAGCAGGCAGGGAGTGTGTGTGTGCAGGTGGTTGACTGTGTGTGCAGGGAGTGTGTGTGTGCAGGTGGTTGACTGTGTGTGTGCGTGTGTGAAAACGTTTCATGTTTGAGTTATTTCTGTCAATTTTTTGATCAAATAGAATTAACAAATTAACAGATCCATAGACTAAAGGATCAGGATTTGATGAGCAAAACAACACTTTAGGTGTTCCCAGTTCCTCAGCTCCTCCCATTAGTCGTTTTCCTGAGGAAAGTCCAAGAAATAAGAGAGGCGTTGAAGGGGGAGTCTCTGTTGTCCCTTATTCCCAATTCAATATGGAATGCAATTGCTTTGTCTCACATTTTACTCCCAATCTGCCACACTCCACCACCTCACTCATCTCATCTCTTTTCCCAGCACAGAACCTGCCTGATGTGAAGGGAAAAGAGAGCGAGAACAGGAAAGAAAAAGAGAAACTAACAGGGTGAAAGAAAGGGTTTGGACATCGTGAGATAGAGGAAAACATAGCTATAAGGATACATTACTACACAATGAACTGTACCAGATGACAGTCAACACAGCTCCTATTGGATACTGTAGACTTGTACTGAATACAGTACCAAGTTTCTTCACATTCCATGTGTCGGCTACAACAGGAAGCAAAAACATGGATGATAATTCCATATTCTTCATCCGTCCATTACAGAGCTAGTCAACAAGCCTACAAGGAGCACCGAGACTGAACATGTGGTAACAGGTATTTCTACACCACCAGCAAAATACAGAACATTCTTATTCACTTATCCTAGCTAGCCAAGTCCTATAAATATTCAGGCACTAGCTGACACGTTTTACTCCTCAGTGCTCAAAGCTGAACATTTCACATGTTGGAATTGATTGCCCCCCCCCCCCCCCCCCTCCCCCCCAACACAGACGCACACATACACCCCACCCCAGCTTCATCCGTCTCTCCCCCTTACCTGTGTGCTGTATGTGCATGCAAAAGCTGTAGCTATCAGTTGTACGGATGCTGTACAAACTATTAAAGTAATGTTCACACTGGGGAATACAAGTAAAACCACCTTTAAAAACAAACAAATGCATCATCTTTTTATTTCCATCCATGCTGACTAGTCTCTTTTTATCCTCCGTCCCCCTGTTTTTAATGGATTTTCCTCTTGAGTGAAAGATAGACATTTGAGCCTTATCCAAACAGATGTACGACGTTCTGTCCAAGCTCATTACATTCATTAATCTGCAACAGACTTTGCTTTCTCGGGCCAAAGTCGGTAAAGCATACACGACGAGGAAGCTGTTGATTGTTTGCTGTAAACTTGTTTACAATGCTCCCTTTGCTGTTTCATGTCCAACCCCTGGACCCGTGGAGTCACCTAGGAGGAGATGCCAGAGGGTGTGTGGCAGTGAGTAGGAGGCGCAGTGATGATAACTAAAGCAGATGTGCTGGTGACCAGGTCATGTCAGTGAGAGGGCAGACTGCAGCTGACCTGACCCATCATAAAGAGACTCTGAGTCTGGCTGAGTAGGGGGGTCCTGGGGGCCTGGAGCCTGGGGCTTGGGCCTTTAGGGACTAAGAGCTGGGGGAAGGGGGGGGGGCAGGGGATATCCTTTGTGGTTTTGGCCCGTTTTGATGTCTCCAGGATGCTAGGTTACGGCAGGCGCTGGCTGCTGTGCCCTGAACCTGTTTCAAGTCAAGCTGACCTTGTTGAGTTCTCCCCGTTCTCCTCGTAACGCAGGCTGCTTCTGAATGATAGATGGAGGAGAGATACATGCTGAGCAGCGAGCTGTTTCACACCTCAGGGTGGACCTGCTACTGCCTCCCACCAAACAGCCCCGCAAGTAAAACGTTGTGTAACAACTCTCCATACAACAACACAGGATAAAGCCCCTTTACTAATTCTTACGGACTTTCTACAGATGTTGCTGAGATGTCTGCTGTGAGAGGAAAGCCCCCAAGGCGTGCCCTCAGGGAATTGGAGAACAGGGTTCAGTCCATTCTATCACATGGAATATTTATGTGTCTTTTAGTTAGCAAGCCCAGTTTGTCTCCCTGGGTTTATTTTGGATCTCTAGCTTCAGCACACATTTGGTTGTGGTGATGTTGGTACTGCACAGTACATGGCCACAAAGCCCAAAGTTATTAGAATCTTAGGCCCAAACTTTTTAAATGGGTTGAAATGCAAACAATCTGACATTGGAGTAAACACACATGTTATCACATTCACACCAACAGACCCGAATACTAACACACAACCTGCATGCAACCTCCTACATCTGCACGCACACACCATTATTTCCCCCTCACGATACCCAATGTTGAGCAGTGCTCTGGAAGGTCATATGCCTGATAAGGATTTTGTGGGTGCTAATTTGGGATGACAGCCCGTGTCATTGAGAATGTTTTTTTTTCTTAGACCTGATTATCATCGGAGCTGCCCATGCAGATGACAGGGAGACCTTAAGGGATATCATTTCCTATTAAAATATGTAAGAATCTAATTACAGATAAATGTCATGTTAGCCATGTGAGAGAGGTGGACCTGGAGTGAATGGTGGCAGGCGAGGTGATGAGGCAAGGGGGTGAGGGGAAGAGGGGTATGGTGAGGTGAGGTGTGCACTCATTCCAAACATCATGTGAGTACTAGTTAGATTATTTTGTTTTCTGTGAGTTGAAGCTGCAGAAAACAAACACAAAAACTCTTGAGTGTATCATTATCTTATATCACCATTTTTACACCATTATCACTTCTGTGTCCTGTACACATTGTTTCTAATCTCTGCATTAGACCACAACCTAAGATTTTGTATATCCTTTATTTTATTGGATTGTATATTAGCATTAAACTTGTTGGGGATAGGGTAATGTTTGCTCCAATAAAAAGCAACTGCACCACCTGATGTTGTGGCATTTACAGTGATTGAACTCAAAACCCTTACATTAAAGGGCAGTGATTCTTTCTCTTATCCACTTCACAGCCCAGTGTCACAACACCACAGCCCAGTACCACAACACCACAGCCCAGTACCATAACACCACAGCCCAGTGCCGCAACACCACAGCCCAGTACCATAACACCACAGCCCAGTGCCGCAACACCACAGCCTAGTACCACAACACCACAGCCCAGTACCACAACACCACAGCCCAGTACCATAACACCACAGCCCAGTACCATAACACCAAAGCCCAGTGCCGCAACACCACAGCCCAGTGCCACAACACCACAGCCTAGTACCACAACACCACAGCCTAGTACCACAACACCACAGCCCAGTACCATAACACCACAGCCCAGTGCCACAACACCACAGCCCAGTGCCGCAACACCACAGCCCAGTGCCACAACACCACAGCCTAGTACCACAACACCACAGCCTAGTACCACAACACCACAGCCCAGTACCATAACACCACAGCCCAGTGCCACAACACCACAGCCTAGTACCACAACACCACAGCCCAGTACCATAACACCACAGCCTAGTACCTCAACACCACAGCCCAGTACCATAACACCACAGCCCAGTACCATAACACCACAGCCCAGTGCCGCAACACCACAGCCTAGTACCACAACACCACAGCCTAGTACCACAACACCACAGCCCAGTACCACAGCAGACAGGCAGATCAGCTACATATCAAAAAATAATCTGTGAACATCACTGATGGTCGAATCACAAGCAGAGATGTAAGAACAATGTTCTCACAGGTCCGTTTGTCTGTTTCATATGGCATTCCACTCTGCTTAAAAGTGCACTGGGATCTCATAGGACATTGGTCAACTTTTAATGAATAAACTCATTAAAACAGGGGCTATTTCCGGATATTTCCCAGTTGGTTTTCATGCACCAGATTGAGACTTATTTTCAATTACATTCAGCTCCAAAGAGGCCGAGGGCTTTCATGGCCTGCTCTGACACCACATCATTAAAACTGCACTTGGGTTGGTCAAACAGGCCCCTGGACTAGGACGTTTGGCCAGTGTCCCCCTTACGGCGACCATGAAGCAGACAAAATTGAATGGGCCGAAGCCTAATGACTGGTACTCCTCCTCCTTCTTCAGAAAAGCGCCACAAGAACTCTAGTCTCAACACTGAGGTCTGATATGTTGTGTAGTACCTTATCAACTTAGAGCCGTGCTTCTCGAACTTTCAGTTTGAAAGGGGAAATGGTGTCACTCCCATTCAAATCTGAGCCTTTTTATATTAATACTGCAAACTCCTCTCCTCAATCCCACCCTTCCTCATTCAATAGTTCAACCCCTTATTCCAGGGGTCACACCTTGAGAAGCCCCAACCTACAGAACGAGGATTTGGGAAATGTTGAACAGAAACGTTGACAAATGTCACGCGATCTGTTACGAATTACCATCAACTTTCCATTACCATATGCAAATAAACATGTATCAGGGAGAGTGCAGATTGTGTATTCAGGGAAGCCAACAGAGAGCCAGCAGAATTCACTGCTCCAAAACACAGCACCTCTTCCTCCAGCATCACCGCCCCCATCCTTGCCACCAGCACCCCCCGACCAGCCCCTGCACAGATGGACAGTTGGAGAAGAGTGTTGGAGAGCTTTTCCTTCTCAGGGCCTGGGAGACCGGCTTAGGGACAACAGTCTGGAACCACTCTCCCACAGAGGACGGGGGGGGAAAAAAAGAGTATGTTTTATTTAAAAGAGAGAGAAAACGAAAGGGAACAAGCGTAAGCACGACAGCGGAGGGAGGAAAGGGGGAGGAATCGGGGCACCGCGGCCTCGATGTCGAGCGGGGCCAGGCTCACTCGCTGACAGCTGGAAAGGCCTTCCTACTTGGAAGGACAACAGGGGTCGGGATTTGGCCATCAAGGGCACAAGCTGTCAGGGTCCTCTCCCTCGCCTCTCTCCCCCTCTGTCCCTCTCTCCCTCTGCTCTCCCCCTCGAAATCCCAGAGCTGGACATCAAGGCCATTGTGATCTGATTTCATCCCGTTTATCTAGTTCAACATGCCCGGCCACGAGAGGCCGGAGACACCGCCGAGGTTCTGTTTTCCACCGCTGCCGTTCGAGATGTGCTTATTCCAGCTCGGCTGCTTAGAGGGTGAGGGTGAGGGGGGGGGGGGGGGGGGGGGGGGGGGGAATGAGTGGGAAATGGTAGATCGTCACATGTGTGCCCGCTGGAGCGCTTGCTCATTAGTCTCAGGCAAGGGAACCATGATGGGGCTCAAGCTGCCTCAAACATACTTATGCTCCTAAAAGCCAGAAAGGGGGGAAGGGTGATATCTAGGTTTGGAAGAAGGTTGTTTTTTCCTTGCTTTTTCTGCTCTGTGAGGCCCATTTTCCAAACAACTAATGATGACATTTTTGTGTTCTCATTGAATATTTCAAAACCTCCTCAAATGTTAAGTCAATGTGCATTTGAGTGAATAGCCCAGCAGATGGGATGAAAATGATGAGTACCAAGGAAGTGTGAAAAAAGGTTTGAGACAACAGTGGCGAGACATTTTTGCAGGCTGAGTTCCAGTATCATAAAAAATGCAAGCAAACTGTAGCGCTGACAGACAGGGGAGCGGAAAGACAGCTGTCCCCTGACTGTGGAAAAGACAGAAGGTGAATAAAAGAAGGATGGAGACATTTTCTGTTTTCACTGGAGAAAGATCTGAAGCTAAACACATGGCAAAACTAGACTGCCCTCAGGAATATAAGGAAGAAAAGAGGAGAAACAAACTGATAAGACACTTATGACTGAAGATTATTTACGATACTGGTAGTTTTTCACTATAGAGTAATACTATAAACAACTTAATGCACAAATTAATTTCCTCCACAAGTTGTGTTTTCATCCATGTACACTGTGCCACAGCAATTTTCAACACTGCGCATATTTACAGTAATCTGTATTTAGAAGTCCTCATTGTTTTCTGTGAAAAGACACATTGTGTAATGGAATAAAAACATACCAAATACATTATTCCCAGGCTTGCAACCAGCAAGCACCTTTTTTGTCACAGATTGATACAGTAATAAGCCCCAGCCTCTCCCAAAAAGTACATGTCTTTACTTATTATTTTGGCGCTCATCACAACAGTAAACACGTGCCTTGAATTGCTAAACCAACCTCAACCAGCACTGAACTGTGCAAATGGGGCTTGCTCGATCCAGCTAAAGTTGAATGCCTTATTTGCATGAAGAACTGGGAATTATGGGTACTTGATAACAATATTGTAATGTCGCTGCATCTATCTCATACTGTGCATCATTTGTTTATGATATCAGAGTTGTATACGGTGCAGGGGTCAGTCTAGACAGACATTGGAAGACAGAATTACCTTTCCTTCTGTCCTCCAGAGTAATCTAGAGGAGAGAGAATGATGTATCACCCACCGAGTTCGTCCCATCACTGCTTTTACAAGACCGGCCTCTCTGCTGTCTTCCAACAGCACATGCTCTGTCAGCACTTTCATGGTTGATCTCTCTCTACTTCTCTCTCTATCCCCCCCCCCCCCCCCTCCCCATCCTCTCTGCCTCTTTCTCTTGGGGGGAAGAGAGAGAACACAAAGCTTCTCAGTAGAATATGCGTCGAAAGTTGTGAAGTCGAGGCCTAAAAGTGTTTCTGAGGATGTTGATGTTGTTATCAAAGCCAAGCTAAATAAGTCCTTGGCTTTACTATAATTGGTACTCCATGTTCCTTTAAAATAATGGGATGGTTGTAGTTTGTAAAAATGTGGTTCAACTGGGTGGCATGGAAACAGCCATAATCCTGTTCTAATTCCTTGACCTCTGAGTTGTATTTGTTTCAAAGCAAGTCCCTCTACTGTATATTCTGTTTCAAGACAGCAATTAGCAAAGTCAAGCTGCATAATCATAAAAATACAACTTCAACCCATAGTGGCAATATTCCACAATGCATAAATAAAACATTTACTTATGTTTTATTTTTTATAATATGTTTTATTTTTTGTTGTTTACAACAAAAAAACCTTGAAATGTAGAAGGTTTTTATTATACATAACTTGTTCTGCAAAGGGTTTTCACGATGCTAATGTACTATAGGTCAAACTGTATGGTTATACTATGTAAGTAGGGTTCTGTGCATGTTGTAACACTACTATCCTATGGTACACTCTAGCACTTTCGAGGATCATGTGGTTTATTAGCTCTTACTTGCTTTTCACAATATATTCTTCACGTTTTTGCTACCTGCACTGTTTTTGGGGCTATTCTGTTGTTTATGATCATTGACCTATGCACCTTTTGTAAAGCTTTTTCTTGTAAGTCGCTTTGGATAAAAGCGTCTGCTGAATAACTAAATGTAAATGTATGGAGGGCATACACTTTATTTGAATAAAACCTAGAACTACATGAACGTACGTAAAGAACCTTTAACGGTATACATTCATTTAGACTTAACCAAAAAATTGTGAGAAGTGACCTTGTTTTTCTCATTGTACTTATTGAAATGAGGGCATCTCGAGGGTTTAGGTTCTAAAGTTGTTCTCCATGTACCACTGCAGAATCCCACCCTGGGATGATAAATGCAGTCTTAGGATGGTAATTAATAAACAGTAAGTGGTTAGCTCGTCCAGTGTGGCTGTTGTCCAGGATGGGATGCCAGCTTTCTCAATCAATGGTAGGTAGACTGCATGGCCCTCCCTCCTCCACTTACTGCCGCTATTCTTCATCTTCCTGCCAGTGGCTATTGATCTCCCGAGCAGGGATTCTCCTCAGGATGAATGGTATAGTGCCACTGTAATGGCAGACACTCCATGTACTATTACATCCATGCTAAACATTCAACACAGAAGGGGAGGGAGAGAGGGATTGGAGAGTCAGAGGAGTCAATATGAAGGAGAGGACAGAGAGAGAGAGAGAGAGAGAGAGAGAGAGAGAGAGAGAGAGAGAGAGAGAGAGAGAGAGAGAGAGAGAGAGAGAGAGAGAGATAAGAGAGAGAGAGAAAAGAGAGAGAGCGAAAAGAGAGACAGCTAGAAAGAGAAAGAGAGAGAAAGGATGAGAGTTCAGGGACAAAATGCGTCAGAGTGACAGAGAAACGACAAGTGAGACAAGACGATTGTGAGGTGTCAAGGGACCATCCATTATGGGTGAGCTTCACCACTCTGAGGCTTGTCAACAATATTCACCGTTGTCAACACTCTAGGGGAGAAAGGCCTTACATCTGCAGAGGGTTCATCCTCCAGTTAACAGGCTCTCCTGGTACCTGTTGTTGGTTCAATATGTCAGGAAAAATGCATTGATATAGTGGTGGTCAGGGGATGGTGGGGGAGCACCGGGTTTTGTCATCATGATTTACATTTACCTTGTGCTGTCAGACTGCGGGCGCTTTGCCTTGAAGACTTGTAATGCTATGTGAGAGGGAAATAAGCAATTTTATCATGATGACTAAATCTGTTACACTATACATGATTGAATGTATCATCAAGATACCACACTAGGCATTTTACATTCCTCTACATAACACATTCCGGAAAGCATAACACACGTTTTGAGGAAAGCATCGTAGGGTTGGCATCTCTCCTCTTTCACCTGTCCTCTCTTTCACACTGTACCCTGCATAT
Source organism: Hypomesus transpacificus (assembly GCF_021917145.1). Classification (NCBI taxonomy): domain Eukaryota; kingdom Metazoa; phylum Chordata; class Actinopteri; order Osmeriformes; family Osmeridae; genus Hypomesus; species Hypomesus transpacificus. Next base: position 12,911,357 of record NC_061073.1, read on the forward strand.
CTCACTGCCCCAGCAATACACACACACACAAACTTATTTCATGCACAGTCCACAAAATCTGCATGAGACGTGCAGTCCATGGCCTTTCACGCTCAAGCTCTGGGTTGGACCAGTGATGTTAGGTATCCTGACTACTCGCCCTTGGCTGTGTGTCCCAGAGACTCAGGGGCTCCCTGCCTGCTGGCTCATCTGACAGCTGTGCGTCGCTGGTTTCAGTACTGTGTTGGCAGGACAGCACAGATGTTAGTAGAACAAGGTCACACTCAGTGCCACTTAGAAGTACTGACAACATCATCCACACAGACAGTCACACAACCTCAGGGAAGGAGAGCGGGCCAAGGCAGGCAAGGGTGACGCTGTGGTCTGACTGATTGAAAAATGTCCAGCAAGGCCGAAGACGTGAGAGGTTTATTAAAGCTCAGAATGGCTCAGATAGCACGTCCCAAACTTGGCAAATGAATCAATTGTTTATTCATACGTGTTGGGCGTCTGGTAATCTCACAGAGTGATATGACTGAGAGGGAAAATTGATCCAGACATGACACTACCTGTCCCACAAACCCTTGTAAGATACATTGTGTAAAGAGAAGCTCAGCTGCATGGAAAACAATGGATACATGCACCTGAATCTCAGGATTGAAGCAGTAAAAAAAAAACACACCAAAAAAACATAATAGAGCAGTGTAAACACGTTGATGACAAAGACGGTCCCTGGCTCCTAACAGCCATCGTGCCGACCTGTCCACTTTGCAGAAAATAGTGCCAAAAATGGTGTCCGACAAAAGCTTGTGATTTTTCGAGATAGGAAACCGGACCTGGGGGCAACAAATGGATTACTGTTATTTGTTTGCAACGTTTCCTGATGTCGTTGGAGGAAAGGGTGGCACTCTCCTCCAAGGGACACGCTGATTAATCGGCTTATGAATCACTGTGATTAAGACCTTGCCCAGATACTCCACTTCTCTTATCCTCACTCTTTTCAGGTCTGGAGAGACGGGTTTCTATTTGCTTTGAGCACCAATGCCAATAGCCTTGCTTCTTTTTCCATGAGGTGGCTGGTAGTTCATTGAGATGTTTTACATGAGTAGGGCCAGGATACAGTATAAGATGTTGTGTCACACTTGATCTTTGTTGCAGGGGCTTATACCCACCAAGAATGTACAGATTTTTCGTTTATTATTGGAGTCTTGTGAGAAGAAGTTCTGTAGAAAAAAGAACTGATATTTTCACAGAAATAAGCCATTGCTTTTTCATTTAAACAGACAATGTGTATCTTATGCAGAACGCACAGCCAAAGAGTATCGGTCTAGACATCGTTCTACCTAAAACTGACAGTTCCTGGAACAGTCCCAATCGGTACAATAAAGTTTGTTTCTCTGTAAGCTCCCATCTTTCTTCGAAGAAGTGAGATGGAGGAAAAGAGATTTGCCTCCAGACTATTCTACTTAACGTCTAACCCAAGGGAGAAAAACTTCAAGTTTAATTTAGGCCTGTTTAAAGGTAAAGATAGAAACGACATGTGACATGTTCGTTGCCATGCTCGACACAATATCTATCGTGACAAATGGGTAAGTGGACATGCATGACAAACTCTGATAGGCCTTTAAGACGTCTGAATGCATCAGCAATGTACTCAACTCACACCACACTCACAGAGGAGTTTAAAAAGTTTGTGTGCTGGCACCGTAATGTGCTACAGGGCTGTTTTAAATGCTAACGGCTTGTGTTGAGTTACAGCGTCACAAAGCTTGGCTGCCAAAGAAGCTCTGACAAGAGAGAGCATAAGGAATTTATGAGGACATATTAGACAAGCAAAGCCATGAAAAATGCAGCATGTAAAAGATTGAATTATGAATAAATTCATGTCTAACTGGAAGCAGGGAAGGCAATCAATGGCCATGATCTGGCTTGCAGATAAATCTGTCAGAAGAGATGTTTGTTTGTGTTGGCAGATGTGGAGGCTGAGTTTAGGCCTGGCTGAGTTGGATTCATAGTTTGTTCACAAAAAATACATAAGTAGTGTACTTTCTTCAATACACCAGCTGTCATTATACCTCTGAATGCCTAACCATTTGGTCACCAGATAATCAAATAATTTCAATTACATTTCTGGCAAGAGGGACTATTAAACAAAGTTTCTTCCAAAGAACAGAGTATTAACTTAAAGTGGTTTCATTGGCAAGTAAATGGAAATCTTAAATAGCTCTATTATTCATTTGACACATTGGTCTCTTGATCCTTGCAAGATGCACAGCCAGGTATTAAAGACTGAGGTCCCTGCTTTCACTAAATCTATAGGTGATTACTTTACAAATTCAGCAATTATATCTCTCATGTGTTTCACTAAACCGAATGCATGGAACTAGCCAGTCCCTGCTGCAGCGTGAGTTCCACCTGCCGCAAAAAGGGAAACGTCAGGGGTGGATGTGTCAGCCAAGCCCCAGTGTACGGTTGTATAAATGCGGAAGGGATGATCCCTTCGATGTCATTACATTACTCCCTCAAACACTCTCAACTTATTTGGAGTGTCGCCGAGTTTCTACAGCGCCTTGTTTTAGCATCTGAAACATGGAGGCTGAACTATCTACTCAGTGGGGCCCTCTTCCCATCATACCTATTAGGTTCTTTAAAGTCAACTAGCGAGACACAAATTGGTCCAGACTCCATCTCCAGCACCAGACCAAAGTCCAATAAAGATTGGCAGAGCAACAGAGGCCTGTTTGCTGCGGCGGGGAGAGAGAGAGAGCATCTGCCACCGCTCTCCCTTCTCTCGCTCTCTTTCTCAAGCCTGCTCTCCCTTTAGTTACCCCCTAAATTGCCTCTTTTGAACTTCAATCTGGTCCAATACAGACGAAAATAAGGCTGCATCTCCAGTGAGCGAGGTGTAGTGAGGGCACAGGAAAGTGTGAACAAAAAAGAACAGTGGGCGACGGTGAAACACTTGGCATTTCCACAACGAACCCCGCAAATGACCTCAGCTCACTACTACACACAACTCTGATTACTTTTTGTTTTGTTATCCTACAGTATGCTTTTTCTTTCTTTTGTTCTTCCTGCATTGGAGGGAAAGGTTTCGGTGTGTGCGTGTGTGTTTTGTGTGTGTGCTTGGTACACAGGGTCCCTGATATGATGCTGGAGAAAGTCTAGACTCTGTAACCTACAAGATCTGTACTGTCGGCATGCTAACACCATCCTTGTTGTTTTGCAGCTCTCTGTGGTGAACATGTCTTCTTCTCCCTTGTGAAAGAATGCTCCGCTAGTTCTGATTTCTGGCTTTGAGCTTACATGATTTACCAATGCCTTTGCCAAACATGAAATGCAGGAATAAACTGCCAGGGAGGAAAGTTGATTTCATTTCCATTCGTAAATAAACAATGTTGTGCAAGCTTCGAGCATTGTCTAAAAGTTATTTTGTTTCATTCTGCCAGGTTCAGATTTGATTATATTTAACCTTTGTTCACAAAAACATTGGATTGTTGTTTTTTTTGTTTTTTTTTATCTGTGCATCAACTACGGTATATTCAAGGTCCTTATAAGTGTGTTAAACCTATGCCTTTCGGGAGAGGGGATGAATACCACTGATGGAACATTGAAACATAAAAGCGGAAGAAGAGAAAAGTCCCTTTTAGCCTGCGACGTCTCCCTTCCCGAACCCCTTTTCTTTGCTCATCTAATTTGATGCAGCGTCCCCTGCATTCTCTTCAACTCTGGCTCTTCTTGCCTCACAAATAATTCACAACGTCCCCTTCCTCCGCCTTAGCCCCCAACCCCAGCTCCCAGCCTCCAACCCCAGCTCCCAGCCTCCTACACCAGCCCCCAGGTCTGTCAACCCCAGTGCCAGTGCCAGTTCCTAGCCCTCAACCCCCAAATCAAATATCTAATTTCAGTAGATAGCACACAAGGAAGTTCTGGCCAGGCTCAGAACACACACACTAAACACACACACAAACACACACATGCTTCCCCCAGGACAAGTCAGGCGGCTCAGTCAGCCCATAAGACCTGGGCTTATCACCACATCCGGCCTCCCGCCTCCCACAGCCCCAGATCCATCCCCAAGCTCCCCTGATAATCAACAGCCTCTGTTTGAACTGAAGCCTGGCTGAATATCCCCAGGACCAGAGATATGAGATCTAAACACATGGGCATTAACGTCTCAATGTGCAGAAACAGTCCGGGTAGGAGACGGGATAAGCAGCCTGAATCCACTGTGCTGCCACAGAGGATCATCGAGCATGTGTGTCATGTTTTCCTTAAAAACACCACCAGTACAGCAGTTGTTTACTGTGAAGTTAATGATCGTCTTTGGACTTAATAAAAGACTAAGAGGACCAGGCATAGAGATCACAGGCAGACTGGGTATCATTTGTCTAGGTCTAACATCACATGCTGGCTCACTGCAGTGGCTTAGGCCGCCTCTTGTGAGATATCAAAGGAGTGAAGAGGGAGAAAAATGTCGGGTGGGGTGGGGTTGATGGTGGGGGAGGGGGGGGGGGGGGTAGGGTGTAGAGAAAGAGGGGTAGAGAAAGGAGAAAATGGAAAGATAAGCCACATGAAGTACTGGCTTATCCAACACCCTGTCCGTAATTGAGGCAGCTACTACGTTACAAAGACAGTGTAATCCTAGGTGTCAGAAAGCAATTACATGTGGCTAATTACAAAATAATTAATGCAGATAGTTCAACGCCAGTGACCTATCTGCCAACTTGCCTTGAACTAGGTTTTGTCTCCATAGAAGGGTAAGCCTGATGCCTCTCGGCTACTTGACACTGCATAACCTCAAACTGCTCTATATTTTTTGAATAGCATTTTGAATGTGTTTTCAAATTTAGCAGCTTTTATTTCCTTCAGCCGACAGAGAGAGAAGATTGTCTCATGCCCGGCCCATGATCCAATGCTATTCTCAGTGAATGCATTAAGTTTAACGTCAAGGTCATTTTCGCCATGAACTTAGTAGTTCTGAAACAGGAGGAAGGTGATTGTGAAGTGTCGAAAAAGCCCTGAGAATGGCACTGAGCTGCAGTTGCTTTGTTGGTTGGAGTATGTAGAGTGCAAGCTCAATAATCTTTATTTAATGACGACTGCAACTAAATGAAGGGTTAAACCTAGAACACCCTTGGGCCCAATGGAGGTGTGGTGTCAGGCCACAGTTGAACTATATGATTTGCCTAATTTGTGGGGGATGGTGGTTTGTGGATGTTCGGTTTAAGAAACAGGATATTTAGAATTGGCCGGGTTTCCCAGATTCGTTAAGAAGCTCTTAACGCTAAGATCTTTTTAAGAACGTTCTAAGAGCGTTCTAGAGCGCCCTTAGAACGTTCTTAAGACGCTCTTAGCGTTAAGAGCTTCTTAACGAATCTGGGAAACCCGGCCATTGTCTTGAATAGGAAATACAACTGACGCTTCAGAAAGTATCTGGGTGTTTCTGTCCTTTACCCATGTCTCACAAAATTGATGCCGGTAAAATTATAATCACGTTGGATACATTATTTTACATTGATCATTTCTCATTTGAAGACAAGGCCAAAACTGTACTGTACATAACATGTATCTGCATTTATAAACATGGATATTTTGTTTGTACTCACTGTAATTCATTGGTCTATTTTATATATATTTTGTTGATTTTACTGTAAGGGACTTCATGACATATACTCCTGATCATGTCGAGTGTCATAGAGGACAGGGGCTTTTTGATAATTTCACAAAACTTTCTGAAGAAAGTTTTATTTGATTATTTTTGTTAAAGAAGGGGACCTCCGGTATAATAACAAAGATAATAACAAACCAAATTACTAAGTGACATTTCAGCAAACCAGGGGACCTTTGTTTAATGAAATCCTCCCTCAAAGTCATATGCTTACAATATACATTATTGAAATCAGGACAAGAAGAAATAATAAAAAAAAGTGTAGTTTGAACATGGCAAGGATATTAGGGCAGGAAGGCCATGACCTCAGGATTAATTTCACACCACATTAATGGAAGTAGAGCGTGGACAGTGTTAAGACTCTTACCCATGCATAATAATAGCACCCGGAATAAATCCCGACACTATGAGTGCTAGAATCGAGCAGTATTAGTGTAATTTGTGTGATCCAGCCAACCTTTGTCTTGGCCCCCCCAAAGGAGGTGCCGATGAGGGAAAAAAGTGTCCCCTGAAATATACCCTTAGCTGCTCTTTACGCTTATATTAAGAGAACATCCATCCCCTTACCCCCACAGTTCAAGGAAAATACTATATTTGATCACATACCGTGTTACCTTTTCTCTGTATAATTGAACTTCCTCTCCTTTTTAATTCTCAGTTTTTCCTGAATATTAATCCATCTAGGTCAAGGGTAGGAGAGGAAGTTAAGTTAAGAAAGGGACGACTCCAATAGATGACGCTGATTGCATTTTTACTTGTCTGCAGCTACAGATATATTTTGTTGTTGTTGTGTGTGTGTGTGTGTTTGTATGTGTGTGTGTGTACGTGTACAGTACCATGGGTTCATAAACAACCTTTCCTACAGGAAGACTTCCCTGAGCCAAATTTTTCAATGCTTTTGCCAGGCTTTGTAGGAGCATGTTTCCTGGATGCATGCATTACGTAACTGCAGACCATAAAATCAAGATTGTCTTGCACTTTGGAGTGATCTGTCTCCTTAAAATGCAGTGAAACAGTTTGTTTTGTTATTGACCTTCATCTCGGATGGTAAATGTTTTTATTTTTTGTGAGTGACGACTGCAAAAGCATTGGCCCCTGTTTGTTGATTATCAGACTGTACTCTCTTTTCCAAATCCTAAACTGTGTAGTGATTAATATTATCGTTTCCTGTTTTGGTATAAATCAGGCCCACATTTGACCAAGCAATGGAGGACTTTGAAAAGGTTTTTCTTTGAAAAGAAACGAAAACCCATTCAATATGCTATTGCATGCAAATTATACACACAGTGGGTATGTAAAATAAGTAATTGATAGCTCTGAGGTAACTTGTACAGTTGTTGCTACAGTACGATCAACAGCTGAGCAGTAAACAGGCTTAGATTAGCCAGTAATGATATTCATGGTTGCTGTGGGTCCTTCCTCTGTGAGAATTACTGTTAGATCATTTTTATTCATATCTGTCCAAAGTGTCCTTGGAAGTAATGGGGAATGTCTGTAGACTACTGACCTGTGGGTTGTGAATAAACATGAAAACAATCAGAGATCCGTTGAAGGGTAGAGTGTGTTCTAAGGATCCCAAACAGAGATAATGAAGTTCTGAAATAACATAATTGATGTGATAATATAGGTCATTTTCTTCAATCTTTTGTTGTATTTACTTCTTATAGCCTATAGTCTACTGCTGCATAATGCACACATACTGTACCCTCTTTGTACTTAGTCTCTCTTATAAAGAGTAAGGTTGCACATTCAGTGCACACACAACATGCGTCATGTTACTATTGTGAAGGTCATGTATATTGGCTTCATTGTAAAGAGAAATGAAACAATGATTACAGGAAGAGAAAGCTGGTAATGCCACATGCTACAAAGCCCCATATAGGGATGGAAGTCCAGACTGAGTTAGGGGCTACAGTAATATTACTGTAATGGATGGATGGATGGATGGATGAATGGAGATAGAGAGAGAGAGAGAGAGAGAGAGAGAGAGAGAGAGAGAGAGAGAGAGAGAGAGAGAAAAGAAATATACAAAGTGAAATGATGGTAGTTCTTTGACAGTAGTTTGCTCCCTTGCTGGCAGCCGTGGCAGCGAATACAAAGCCCAGAACAGCCCAGACTGATTAGGGCTTCTTGGAAAAGGTCACACCATCTAAATGATTGAAACCAAAATTTTCCTTAACAGTGCTGAATTCAGACGTTTTCTTGCCCAGCTGTGGCTGGAATATGCTCCCTTTTCTTTTGTTATCCCACACAATGGTCAATGAAGTGAGAAGAATTTCAATTATGTTGGATAAAATGATCATGGAAAAACCACAGAAAATAACAGAGCTCCAAAAGATAAACTTGTATATAATGTGAATGTACGAAAGCAAATCCAGCCAGTAATATGAACTCTATGATCCTGTCCTGAATGGCAGGGACCCTAGGATAGACATTAGGAGCCGCTATGATGAGGGCAAAAATCAAACGACAGCATTTCCCTCCAGCATCTTGAAATGAAGCTCAAAATCTCTGATACATGGCACAAGCTTTTCTTACATGTTTTTGTGCCTTAGTTTTTTGTGTTTTCTTTCAATACACAAATTGATCAAAATCTTTTGGGGAAATTAGAATTAACTTTCCTTACAGCAAAAAAGGCCATCATATGAATGGATGGTAGGGAATGGAGTACTGTCTACTGCGACTGTCTAAGAAATGACTGTGTACATCACTGTCGAGATATATCCTGAGAGAAAGAGCTGGAGAAAGACGAAGAGAGAGAGAGAGAGAGAGAGAGAGAGAGAGAGAGAGAGAGAGAGAGAGAGAGAGAGAGAGAGAGAGAGGGATAGAAGGAGAGAGAAGGAGAGAGAAGGATAGAGGGACTGATAATTACTCAGCGTGTGTATGTATACAGTATGTATATATGTTATGTTATATACAGTATGTATATATGACAGACAGAGCAAATAGAGCAAAGGGAGAGCTAAAAGCCAGGGACAATACTCTAGGCCGGATTGAAACTCTGTCTGGCACCTGTGAGCAAATTGAGTTGCAGCCTTACTCCAGGGAGCAGCAACAAGAGGCTTTTTGTCTTTTAGTTCTTGACAGTCGAGTTAAGATCTGGGCTGAGGACACAGAGGTGGCAGTCTCCGTGTCAGGGGGAAAAGGTGGCAGGACATTTCCCTTCAGCACCTTCCAATAACACAGGGACAGACAGCAAGGCTGGGTGTCAGTAGAGATGTTATGGGAACCTTCACAAAGTCACTGGACCTAGCAATTACTGGTGTACATAGGTAAAGACACTGAGAGTGCACTAATCATACAAAACACAGGAAGACACAGGTCGCATTGATGAACACCTCGGTTTTGTGTGATACGGTGGACATACTCATAGCACCAATTCACCCAATACCATGTCAGAGATTATTTGTTGTAAATATGCACAAAAAAGGCTATTTGGCTCATATCATTTGTATGTAAAGCATGTATTGGCTTTACCAACATAATAAACCTCAGTCCCAAAGGCTGATATGTGTCAATTTTAGATCATGAGATTGTTTATATATTTTTTTCCTCAGTGATGGAGCGAGCAATCTTTTTCCTGTTTGACACTGTTTATTTTCATATTTTATAACAGTCACAACCCTTAAAAGGTAAGCTATTTTCTCACCTACGCAACAGCTGGCTCTATATCTTAAAATAACAACAATTCCAACAAATATATACTTGAATACAGTTCTAACAAGGCCATTACTGATGGATCTGACCAGGGAGGAGTGGGGCTACACATGATCTCTGTGCTGCCTGAGTCTCATGGACCCATGTGCAGTCGTTGATAAAACAGGTTTTGCATAAACACAATTGCAATATACATTTGAACGAGCACCTGCTACCTGCTCTGCATGCAACATGTTCTCTTCTAGGAATGAACCATTTAAGTGTGTCAGGTTCCTCATGTGTGTGTGTGTGTGTGTGTGTGGGTGTACAGTATTTCAGTAAGTGAGTGTCCTTCCATGGATCTATCAGAAGGAACTTGTGTGTATGCACACATGTGAATCACCCATTGTGTGTCAGCTGCACACATATTTCCCCTATGTTTGTCTTCGCTCCTTCCCGCTGGTAATGTTGGATATTGACAGCTTGGGGGAAGTGGGGTTGGGGGGGTGGGTGTCTGATGGAACTGACCTTGGAGTTAATGAGCTTCCCATAGACAGACAGTGGTCCTCCATGCCTGCTAATTGACATTACGGGTCCACATGCCAAGCACTACTTCTCAGTGTCAGTCTTGAGAGGACCCTCTCAGCCCAGCATCCTTCAGACTGGAGGTGTTAGTCAGCCGCTCATCTGTTCTCATCAGACAACCTCCACAGGGTTATGTTTTCTTTATTTCCTTTTGTTCTTCTTTTTTTTTTATCCAATCATCGGATGCCTCGGATTTAGTTTTCATTTTTTTCCACCATTGAGTGGTTGTGGTAAACTAATGTATTTTCCTGATTGTGCTCAACACCACAGAGCAAAGTATTTGCACAGTGATGATCAGAGGGTGGGGAAAGACGGTTATAGAAATGGTTTCCCTGGACATTATAACACAGCAGCCACATTCTGAACATAATTCTCTATGTTATTATTTCATTGGATTGTCAATAACATTTCACCTAATTCAATTTAATCCATCCACTGGCTATCAGAAAGGTCTTCATTTTGGAGGGTGAGGATTTTTCTCAGTGACGTGTGATCCCTGATGTAATATGGAGGACTCACTTCCTTTTTGCATAACTCATCACTTACTATCTACTGGATGATGGTGCTGGGTGCTGACACTCAACTTTCGGAAGAATGACCTTAACATTCAGAACGGATTCACCGTGTGTGTGTGTCTGTGCATGTGTGTGAGAAAAGCCTGGGACAATAATTCACATTTTATGGACAGAACAAGTCAAGTGTGTAAAGTTCAACAGAAACATCACAGAAAATGAACAGAGGCAATGACATTTTAATCGACCCCCCCCCCCCCCCCCGCCGCCTGTCTCCACCCAAAATAGAATTGTTGACAGAGGCATTTCATTTATTTGTTGCATGTTTGTTTTTTTCTTCTTCTCTTTTTACCTTCAACCAACCATTGTAGCAGAGAAGACAAATGGATTTGTGCTGTTTGAAGGAAGGTCAAATAGAGTTGGTACAGCGAGGAGCTGTTGCAGGAATGGGCTGGAATCAAAGAATGCATTATCCATGTACAAAACTGAATTTTCCGTTCAATTCATAAAATATATTATGCTTTTAAGGTATGTTACATATTATTACATATAATGTATGTGAGCAAAAAAAAAATGAACATCTGTCTAATAGGCTATTGGTCCTCTATGTGTGCCGCCAAAACGGCCGAAGCATAGAGTCTACAACACCCTGAAGGAGTCTTGAGGTACCTGGTACCATAACATTGGCAGCAGATTCTTCAAGTCCTGTAAGTTGTCACAAGGAGCCATTTTGGACTCAGACTCAGACTGTGTGCAGTGTAGCAGGGAGTATTATTGCTGAAAGAGGACACTGCCTTCAGGGAAAATCATTGACATAAAGGGGAAATTAAATGGATTATATTCAATACATTTCAGATTTTAGATGAGTCGCTAACCTAACATCTCATTACTTTTACAGCACCCTGTTGGAGTAATCAAATCAAGAAAAGATTGTTATTATTAAGAGGACACTGACAAAGTTTAGTTACTTTCAAATGAAAATGTACCATCAAGTAATAACCATTTCACCAACCTAAGCATGTTGCATTATCCCTGAGGTTTATAATGATTAGGAGGTCAATCTCTCTGTATATGGCTGGAAACACTCGAAAGATAGGCAGGTGTCTGACTCCATACTAACGTGGAAATCTATGTACAGTGTGTTCACAGTTGGATTTAAAATATTCACTAGGTTAAAGATTCTCACACCAATTTCTAGAGTCACTTCTAGAGTTGGAGTACGTCCAATGTAAAATTGTTATGTACAGATGGAATAGTTGTGCTTGTTAAAATGAATGCATTCAATGAGAACCATAAGAACCATTTATTTTCCATACAAAATGTGTATTTGTACCTACATTTTAATATTTCATATTTAAACAGACTAACACCCACTGTCTCAAATGTGACTAAATATAATTAAATATAATGATTACTCTTCAAGTATTATGTTTGCAAGAAAATTGTCTGATGAATCTCATCAGATCAATATTCTCCTAGTACCTAAGCACTGTGCATTGGACTAAACGCTCTCATTTGTAACCTCTCTACAATGCCCCTAAAGTCCTCCTAGGCAGATCACACTATTGATCCATTGAAGAACCGACCAGGGAGGCACAGTAATTCTGTTTGGGCCACATGAGGGATCTGCAATTTTCATCTAAATAGGAAAGGTCCTTGAGATCAAGGCAGGATAGGGCATGAACACGGAGCAGGAGAGAAACCATGCCATCAGCAAGGCCTAAGGAGGCATAGATTAGCCATCTATTGTGAACGCTAGTCTGCCCTGGGCTATGACTGGTACTAATGAACCGGGGCTCTTGTTACAAAAGGCTGGCTTGTGTTTCCCACAGTAAGAGGCAGATACTGTTCTGTATGAAACTCCAAATCGTGCATATGTCAACTAGTTGGCATAGCATCCAAAGCACTCGATGAAATTCTACATTTGGTCATTTTCTTGTTTGTTGTTGTGCCCCTCTCTCTTTTTTCCCCTCTTTCTGTTTCTCTTCTCTTTCACTCTTTCTCTGTCTTTCTCCCTCTGAGGTTGTATTTATATAGGGGGAGCAATGGTGGCAGAGTGATTGAAAAGCTGTCCTGTAGATCAGGGTGGTTTGTGAGGCCTGTCCATGCTGTAATCCATCCTTCAGACCACCACACAGACAGAATATCAAACAGGCCACCCCTGGAGGCGAAACAGAGGGAGGAATACAGCATTCGAGCGAGAGCAAGATGAAGGGACGAGAGAGATAGAATGAAAGACAGAAAGCGAAAGAGAGGGGAGCAGAAGAGGGCGGAGAGGCAGAGGATAACGGACATAGAGACGTGATAGAGAGATTAATAAAGAGAACTTGAGATTGAAAAACGATATAAAATAGAGTAAAGTTAGCAGAGAGAAAATGAACAAAAGAAAGGACGACAACGAGAGAGGTTAAGGTTGTAAAAGGGGTATGACCATGGCAGCTGAACGGGAGGGGTAAAGAGGCAATTCCTGCAGTCTCACTCCACTACTTCTCTTCATTTGACTCTGATTAGCTTTGATAATGTATCTCTGCCGTTATGTTGCTAATAAAATCAGGAGGCTGGTGGCAGAGGGGGTTCTGGGTAATGAGGTGCTGGTCTTCTGTCTAAAAAGAATCAGCTCTGACACTTTCTCCTGGGGAGAGAGACAGGCTGCATGTGAAGTGACATGTTGATGACCCCTGCATTGAAGGTATATACTGTATATCTTCTCACTCCCACATCAAGTCCTTCCAGGTCAAAGTGCAGGGAAGGTGACACCTGTTTTTTTTTCTCTCCAAATAGCAATATTTATTGGGCTCAGCATGGGATCGGATTTGGTTCCCCTGGGGGAAGAACAACCGTGGATGTCATGTCATTGAATTTACTGTCCAACTATCTTCATCCATCTCTCTCTCTTTCTCCCCCCAGGTTAGTTCACTCAGCAATGGGTCCAGATAAAACAATCACGATGTCATCTACAAAGTCAGACGCACGACAGCTGTTAAGGGACCCGGGTGTGGACACATACTGACCTTTCTTCAATACACAGCACACACCATGTTGTACCTTGGCAGCTTTACAAATCCAAGCCAGTACGGCGGCCATACTGCGCTAACCGACACGAAAACGACCCCACTCATCTCAACCGTCATCACACAGCTTTGCAGCTCCTTAACTACGCAGCCCCGGAGACGTAACTTTAGGAGGACACCACAACAATGGTTTCCTTTCGCGTCAGCCACGCAGAGTCAGCAGGATGCGGCTCTCATTTCCCCTGTCTCAGCTCCTTCGGCACAGTAGCACCACTAGCAAAGCTAGCACGGCTAGCACGGCTAGCACAGCCCAAATGAAAAGCATAACAAAGGTCAGGGTAAGGTTGGCCAAACTGGTGACAGATTTATAAATGGCTTTCTTATGTGATGTATGTTGACTGAACTCTGGGGCGCAGTGTTGTTTGAGCATTGTTCTTCTTAGGTGATTCTGTCTGGACTTTATTTTTTGTTGGGGGGGGGGGCATTTTTGTCTCTTCTTCAGTTCACAGAGTCTCAGTCAACTTAGCCTGACACCTCTGACCTGTCTCTCAGCACTTCAAGCTTAATGATGCACTCTATTTGAATGGAACTCAAACGCTTTCTTAATTTCTCGCTGTGAGGAGTTTTTGGGAGATGTTTTTGAATTTGCGTACACTTACCCAATGCCTAATGATCCTCGAAGGCCTTCCAGAGAAAATACAAATGTCACCACACCACATAAAGAGAAGGTCTTCCATTTTGAAAGCAGGAACCATTTTGAAACGGGCATGATAACACTATGTGAAAACCCTTTAAGGGTACTTTGTTTCATGCATAAAATACTCATACACAGGCAAGGCAATGTGCATTCACAGGCAAACACATACACGTATTCATGTTTGCTGTCTTTTGAGAGCACTACTCCCAAGGCCAATAGTTCCTGTGTTTAATTAAACTCTGGAATGTAAGAGCTTTTTCTGCCAATTACCCAGGTGCCTCAAGTGTTTTGATGACAACATCAATTAAACTTGTCACTGTCTGAATGGAGTACTGATATGGAAAGTGTTTCTGTTCCACAAAGCAGATAAACCATTCAGTATGTTCTTACCACACACCAATGTACTATTCCAGTTCCTTTCTCCAGTCCCTACATCATTTCTCTGGCCCACTCAGGAGGCCCCATATGTGCTAGTTTTCGACAGACTGCATCACAGAATGTTCCTCTAACAGCCGCAAGATTTCCAACTGAGCGTGTTGCAGTCATAATTGTGTGTCATGCCTACCTAACAAGGTACTGTATGGACAATTTCTTCACAGCTCCCTGGATATACCATCCCTGGCTATGGGTGATGATGGATCAATTGTTCCTGTTTTGCTGACTTGGAAAGGTCTCTTCCAAGCTCTGCGATGAGCCACCTGCGTGGAATCCAATGATGCATGATACATGATGTTTTAGAGCAGCATCATGACATGACAGCGTCTAGACCTAACATATGTCTTCCATTTCTGATCAATACAATCCTCCAGATGTCCAGTCATGTCCATTGACGATATTTCACCATAATGTACACATCATTCCCAAGGAGGGAAGAGAGGGGGGCATCCCTCGTCAAACATTCATCATCGGAAAAAGGCTTTGATAAAAGATGATGAATGTCCATGAAGACCTTAACTGCTAGATGCTCCATTTTCTCCATCAGTTGCTCCCATGAGAGTCTTGTACTGTATGTCCTAATAAAGAGGTGCAGGGATGAACGCCCAGTGCTGAATATTACACGTTCTGAGAGGAGAGACTCTAATGACGATGGAAAGGAATCTCTGATGTATACACAAATAAAAACCTAACCACAACCACCACACAGCAACATCAATCAACAGACAACCAAGGGAAGCAATCTATGGGCCTGTCCATTTTCTTCTCTTTTGTGGTTTGACCTATTACTGCGCTCTAAGTCTGGCCTGGCTTCACGTATTGTTCAGTTACAGTGATGGAGTAGGCTCAGTCTGCAGTTTAGTTTTGTCCGTAGTTTGGGTTACAGCTAATCCACTGAGACTGAAACCTAATGAATCATTGATTTGTTGCACAATGTCAGCAGGAAGATAGAAAGTGGGGTTTTGACACAGAAAAGGGGATTTTTGTCAGAGAGAGAGAGATATGGTTTGAGAGAAGGGCCAACCGATGTCATTAAGTTGCTATGTTTTCTGCTGTTGAGAACCAAGTTCACTACAGGAATACATTTACTGTACAGTACAAATCTTTGTATGTGTTCTTTTATACTGCGTTGCAAAACAAGAAAGGATGGTTTGGTTTCAGACTCCACAGTGAGAAACAGGTAATCCACTTCTCTCAGTTTCGAGCAATGTTCCATGCTTAATCTTCTCAATTGACTTAGCTCTCTAACTCCAAACCACTCAGTCTTTCCTTATGACACTGTTGGACATATCTGGAGTACATATGCAGTGTTTGTAATGCAGGCTCAATTCCTGAAGACACCCTTCACTGAAAAGTTAGTTTTTTCTATGTTTGTCCCCTAAAATGTCTGACTTTGACAATACTGACTTAGCTAGATTTGATACACCCCACAATTGAAAGTCAATCACTGTCTAATATGATAAATCATAAAAGACCACAGGCACCCAGCCTATGGACTTTTCTCACTTATTGGAATATCCAGAAATGGACCTCCAGACTTTAAAAAAACGGTTTCTTCTCCCAGATCATCAGGCTTCTCAACCAGCAACTTAAGCATCAGTGAGAACTTTGATCAGCTCAATGCACACCCTGGTCACTTCCTGTGTACGTCCAAAGTGCATCACCACAACTTAATGTACATTCCATTTGCACTCCATCACTTTATATAGATAATATGAATTATTCTATTTTCTGTGTATATTCCCCACCTTACTGGCTTTGATAGCTTACAGCTTGTGGTCATTTTATTGCTATTCTTTTTACTATTTCTGCTTTTCTCGCAATTACTTGATAAGAATTTAGCGTTGTGTTGGTTATCTCTAAACAGCTAGAAGATATATTTTGATCTGGTCCTGGTGAGGGCATGTTTACAATCCAAAACACCATCCAAACCCCCAGTTTAGTGGCCCACCATTTCCATTCCAGCTTTTGAGTGGCCTTTTTAAGGACTTTTTCAAGAGCCTCTTTCTGTTCAGAATGACCTTGTGTTGTACAGTCCACTTTATAAATAAAACACTTTGGCGTTGACTAAAAGCGTAAAAGCTTTAAATAATGAACATGTACTGGTATGTGTGATTCTCACCTTCAAAAGCATGGCTCCAATAGAGCCTACATGGTTTTAATGCCTTGTCTTAGGAAAAAAGACAGATGTAAGAAATACAGTAAGAAAAATAATGAAAGAACATGTGTAGAGTGGTATAGCTTGTCATTGCCAATAGTAGTAGTAGTACCAGTTTTCAGTAAGACAAAGCCCTGACTAAGCATTGTGTCGGGTCTACAGCTGTCCCATCTAGAAAGGATAAACAGTGAGACCACCAACATGCCTGTCTGTATTAGCAGTGCTGTGTGAGTCTGACAGACAGGACATTGTTTAGCTGGTACTATTACAGTGTTGGGAAGCCAATGTCTGAATACAAATTGAACTCACACGCGAAAACTCAATCATCAGCTACACTATTCGATGTCTGTTTTCTAAGACGACATAACAGTGATTTTGTCGTGAGCACATTTTCAACATGGGGAGCTTCATTTAATTAATCCTTTGCCTGAGGGTACTAACATAATTATTCCCTCTCTTTGAATGTGTGTGTGGGTGTTTGTGTGTACCGTGTTGTCTGTGTGTATCCCTTTCCAACAAGTGTATAATGCAAACATAATTATTATTATGTTCCTTTTTTGTGTAGTGTCTAGCCACCTTTGTATTTGGAAACGTGTGTATTTAATAAATTCCTGTATTCCCATACCAGTGGTAACAGATTGTGTGGGGTGCCTCTTTTTAATTAGCTACCCCTCAAGCACAGGGACACCATGTTTCAATTAGATCCTAAATGAAATTCAATAATCATAAAACACTGTTACTACTGTGCTGCAGCTCCTCATTCAAATCAATTACAATCAGGGCAACACGCGGCCGATGGATCTTTAATCATGGCACCCCAGGGCCAGCTCCACTTGTGCTCCGTCCACTTCCCTCCTGTGAGGGACGTGGGGACCCAGAGCTGGAGAGGGGCTGCACCTCATAAGACGCTTGTGGGGAAGATACAATTTAAGGTGATTTGTCGGCCATGCGAAACTAGAACCAAAGTGCTTTTCCACTGGCTGCTGCACCTGGGGGAATGGCGGAGACACTGGTACAGAGACCGTCTGACATGTTCACTGGCTGCACGATCCACTGCGTATCTCCCCCTTTACACAAACACACACACACACAGCACACACACAGCACACAGGCACAGACACGCTCACTGTTTCTTTGCCGCGTTTAACGGTATCGACGGCCTGTTTGCATCTACATCCGTTGCGTGCATCCACCAGGAGTGTGCCACTGTACATCATCACTACCAGAGCTGTGGTGACACAGAGCTTTTAGCAGGAAGTGAGGAGGGGAGGAAGGGGGTAGGAGAGAGGAGGAGGGGGGGGGGGGGGTTCAAGGCAGCCATGTCCTCATAGATGGAATCATTCAGAGGGAACTGCGAGCATGAGCAGAGGAGCCGATGACGCCCGACTGCAGCCCAAAATTGGCAAGTGACCCTCGAGACGGGTCAGTCCCAATTCACAGATGGCAAATTGTGTGGAAGGCATTGATTAATGGGGAAGACACAACTCATTATGGCCCGCAGTGCCATCCCCCTGCCCCCTCACCCCTCTTTGCCCCAGCCCCCCTCCCGGCCACTCACACATACACACTCACCGGTGCAATCAAGCTACTGGCTAAAATAACAATTCAACAATTGATCCCACCACACAATTAAAGGCTTCTCTGTGGTGTAATTTGAGAAGAGGGTTTTGGCGGTAATGTGACAGACAAAGGAGGACAGATGAGAAGCAGCCAGGGAGGGGTCTCTGCCACAGACAGAAGTGCACACGCATGAATTGTGACAACGTCGGCCTCTAATGTGTTCTCGTATAGTGTCTACTTGGCCTGGTAGGGCCTCATCGCAAATCGTTGTTGATGCAGGGGTCGTGTCGGAGTGGTGGCGGAAGACAGGAAACAACCTGACCCCACGAGATGAGATTGTCAGGTATACCGAACACGTCATTCGCATACTCCATGAATGCAATTTCTACTGCGAGACGTTTCTGTTTTACGGAGGAGAGATAGCCGTACGTTTCACCAAACGCATTGTGCTGTGGCTGTTGACATTCAGTGGGAATAGAAGCTACTGTAAATCGAAAGGGATTCTAGTCAAGTCAGTAAGAAAACGTGTCACCTCATGGCTGAACAATACACAGGCGTGTTGCATGAAAGGGCTGTTGAGAAGGGTCTGGAAGAAAAGGAGAGACGTGAGTGATTGTTTAGGCCTGGTAAAGACTTGTGATGAAGGATGGGATAAATCAGATAGTCAAGGATGGATTATATTCCAGATGACTAAAACATTAAATCATTTCCTGATCATTACAGCCTCAGCCGTCATTCCTCCGCAGTCTAGCAGGCCCCAGGGAGAAGGTTATTTTTTGGGTGCACACAGGCATCTGTCTTTCAGAGGGGCAATATTAAATTACATCCGATGACTGGTGAAAACATTGTGGAGGAGACAATATTGGCTAAATATCAATTCCTGTCCGGCACTCCCACACAACCAGGAGACGGATGACATATGGCATCGGTTTTGTCACCTGTGACTAGCCTTCCGTGGCAGAGCAGAGGGACAGGGACAGAAGAGGACATGTTCAAAGGTAAAAATGACAGAGGGTGACAGACTGCGGCTCCATCCATCATCTACTGTCACTCTGTGGGCAGCAGGGCCTCTTGAGGTGCTCTTTTTCGGGGAACCAATATCAGAGAGAACACCCTGGCGCTGAAGGAGAAAGTTGGTGATTGTAAAGTACAAGGAGACCATTTTGGATGTTATCCTTCAGAAAGTGTTTTGAAAATGTGTTGTGAAATGTGAGAAAAAAAAACCTCTCCAGATGTCAAAGTACTGGCAGTAAATTATAATGAAAATGCACTCACACACACACACACACACACACATACACTTACAAACAAAAACTTCTGCATTTTGTAGATGTTGACCATTTCTGGTGATGAATAGCGGTGTTCCAATAGAGCAATCAAAGAGACCTCAGACCTGTAACAGACCTCCCTGCTATACATCCCCCCAGCAGCTAACGAGCCAGCCAACAGGGGAATGTGATGGAGGAGGCCCATTTCTCTTCTGCAAACACAACCAACATAACCAGAAACATGGCCGCCAGCCAGCATAATTGTATAGACCAGGAAAAAGCCTGGACTCAATACTTTTCCAAGTACTGAAGACTTTTTGAGACAGATTTGAAGTGTAAAGACCTTTATCTCACGCAACTCTAACCCTGCAAACCGAGAAAAATTGCATAAGGACCAGTATTTTCGAATATAACGGTTGATGATGGCATTTTTGAACGGCTCTCCAGAATTCTTCTTCTACCCCAATTTTGCACTAAACGGTCCAGTGAATTTCCATAATCACTGCAGCAAAAGACAGACGAGAGCCGAGTACTGGTTCTGCACACACATCTGCACACACAGCCCCTGCAGTAGTCCGTTACACATCCTAATGTCCAGCGTGCCTGCCAGCCCTTGCCCTCATGCATGGCTGCCGATGTAAAGAGCCTGTGTCCTGCTGTCCGTTCTGGAGCCACGGGGCAACAGAGGACGGGGTTTCTCCACACTCCCTCCTTTATTGGGTTATTTTATTGGTCTTCTCACCAGCTGTGACAGCCCCAGTCGTGATCGAGTTTGGCTTGTTTTCACTGCATCCTCCGCAAACTTTGACACCTGATTTCATTGAAGAAGATGGGATTTGAAAGGAGGGGGATACGGGTCGCCAGGCCCTGTTCTCCTCCAGCTCTAATATACTGTACCTGAGTAGCTGGCAGGGAAAAGGCTGAGCGTAAGGAGAATGTACTGCAACCTCCCTCTTTTCACCTCCTTTGCTCTTTCGTAATCTGGCCCCACACCACCTCTCTCTTCCTCTTCATCTCGCTCGCTCTCTCTTTCTCTCCGTTTTCCCCCGGCCCTTCAGGCGGAAAACGCCTGGGCATGCCAATAAGCTTTGATTTCCACAAGGCCAAGGCATTAATATTCATATTGAGAGTGTGCTGTCAAGTCTTTAGCCCTTCCACACCGTTATGTTTACGTTCAGACATGTTTTATATACACGATCACGGGAGAATGTTGCTCTGAAATGAATGCATGCTAATTAGAATAAACAAACGGTCCCTCAACTCTCGCCTGCAGCTGCACCCAGCCATTCAGTGAATCCTCTTTTGCTTGTAATTTGGTGATAAGCGTGGCCTTGGATTCCTACTAATGTGTTATTATAGAATTTACCACACATTTAACCCAAGAGTGAACCTACAGTATTTTCTAATGTGATTACAGGCTAATTGGCAAATTAGCAACAGCCGTGTCCCAACAGGAGAGCAAGGGGCTGGTCATGTAGTAATGAGCCCCGGTTTTTCAGGCTGAGAAGAGGAGTCTGTGGCCTTCCTTGTGAAGAACATCCCAAAGACACCCCCCGTCGAGGAGGTGCATTACTAAAGCGGGCTTTGCTTTGTTTGGCAGTAATCCATTTAAGACAGTTCAATACCATGCACCTTACTTTGTTCTGTGGCGGCCGTCTTTGGAAGCCAGCCCCTCTCTCTCCCTCTATCCATCCTCCTTTTCTTTCTCTCATCCTGATCCTCTTGCAATACATGGCCCCCACTCAATGAACATGGATGTATTGTAGCAGGTCTCTCTCTTTCTCTTTATCTGTCTGTTTCTCAATATCTCTCTCTCACTCTCTCTCTCTCATCCTGTTCACTTAAAATACTCTGCCACACTGCATAGACATGGAGTAATGTGTATTTAGCACTCAATGATTCAGTCTGCTGTGAAAGTTCTGAGGTCTAACTTTCGGCTAAAGAAACATGATGGTGGCCAAAACCCCATGAGTCTGCATTTTATTTAGTTGAACAAGAAAATTACAATAAAAGCAAAGGTGCACTTATGCCAGTACCGTTGATGAATGGAAAAAGGTAGGGGAACGAATGGTGTAGACACCTTACACCTGCAGTACCATGTTTTTGTGTTTTATTAGTCCTTTGTTTATATTCAAAGTTTATTTTTCTCACCTGACAGTTCCTGGTAATGCTTAGTCATCTGCATTGATGTTTGGCTCGTTGTATAATTGGCTATGCATATTCTCAGCAAGCTGCAGTGGATAGGTTGTCAAAGAGATTTTATCAATACACATAAAAGTATGCAGAGGGAACACAGCTTGCTTTGCTTTCTTTACTACGGCATTGCTAGTTAATGTGTTCATGATGTTCTGCGTCAACAGATATCACCGTGCAAGCGTCTCCCATTTTGTATCCTTCCAAAGTCGAATAAGCTACCTGAAGAGATCTAATGATGAGATGAGATGGTGAATCACTTCCGTTAAATGTACTTTTCCCTTATAAGATCTGTAATAATGCCTTTTAGCATCTTTTTGTTATTCATACAATGTCATCATAATGGATGCGTTTGACATTTCTGATTTTCCCTCTTTCATCTGTGAAGTGGATGTTCATTTACCAATCCTAAAGAAAAACAACAGGGCAGTTTGAAGCAGCAGGCTGGAGGACGATTGACCTTGGTTACCATGGTAAGGATCACACACAGAGTCAGACTAGAACGTCAGTTCATCTGCCAGTGTGCTCCTTGTGTCAAATCCATTTCATTCTCACGTTTCATCCATCCTCGGCCAAATCTGAGGGGAAAATACAACGGAAAACTCCAGATTGATTGTCACCTTCTGTGAGTAAACTTTATATGTAGCCCATACAGTGCTTTGGAATACGTCTTCCAAATGACTAAAACATGTCACGGCCACAGCCGTGCCCCCCGATTGTTTTGGTTTTGCCCTGCCCTAGTGTTTCCCTGTCATTGTCGTCACCTGTCTCGTTCAGTTGTCGTTAGTTTCATTGTGTTCACCTGTGTCTTGTTTGTTTCTGTGTATTTAGGTTCCTGCTTTGTGTCCAGTCTTTGTCTTAGCATTACCCTTTGTCCCTGCGTGTCTGTTTCCCGTTTTGAGAATTAAACCTGTGTTCCTCACTATGCCTCGGGACTCCCCTGCATTTGGGTCCAACCCCACCTCACGTCGTGACAGAATGCTAAGACCAAGCTGGGACCCAGCAGAGAGTTCACCCAACCCTTTCCTAGGGACCCGCCTGGCCTTTGGTGGACCCCGAAGCCTGCAGCTCAAGGCCCACCCCAAGTCCTGGTTCCAGCCGGAACCCCGACTCCAGCCTCGGTCCTGCCCTGGGCCCCTGCCTCGATCCTGCCCTGTGCCCCTGCCTCATCCTGAGGTTGTGCCGCCCTGCGCCCGGACGAAGAAGGTTGCGCCGCCCAGCACCCAGACCACCAAGGCTGTTCCTGCCAGGGAGAGTCGGCCGCCTGCCGCCAGAACCCAGCCCCGTTCCTGCCCTGTACCCCTGCCCCGTTCCTTCCCTGTGCCCCAGCCTCGTTCCTTCCCTGTGCCCCAGCCTCGTTCCTGCCCTGTGCCCCAGCCTCGTTCCTGTCCTGTAGCCCAGCCTCGTTCCTGTCCTGTAGCCCAGCCTCGTTCCTGCCCAGTACCCCAGCCTCGTTCCTGCACAGTACCCCAGCCTCGTTCCTGCCCTGTACCCCAGCCTCGTTCCTGCCCTGTACCCCAGCCTCGTTCCTGCCCGGTGCCCCAGCCTCGTTCCTACCCTGTACCCCAGCCTCGTTCCTGCCCGGTGCCCCAGCCTCGTTCCTGCCCTGTGCCCCAGCCTCGTTCCTGCCCTGTGCCCCAGCCTCGTTCCTGCCCTGAGACCCTGCCTCGCCCCGAGGTTGTGCCGCCCAGTGCCAGGCCATCCGAGGACTCCTGGCCGCCTCCTCCTCCGCCCGAGGACTCCTGGCCGCCTCCTCCTCTGCCCGAGGACTCCTGGCCGCCTCCTCCTCCGCCCGAGGACTCCTGGCCGCCTCCTCCTCCGCCCGAGGACTCCTGGCCGCCTCCTCCTCCGCCCGAGGACTCCTGGTCGCCGCCTCCTCCGCCCGAGGACTTCTGGCCTCCTCCTCCGCCCGAGGACTTCTGGCTGCTGCCTGCCGCGGTGCCCGCGCTCCCATGCGCCCCGGTGCCCGCGCTCCCATGCGCCCCGGTGCCCGCGCTCCCAGGTGCCTCCTCGTCCGCGCTCCCAGGCGCCCCCTCGTCCGCGCTCCCAGGCGCCCCCTCGTCCGCGCTCCCAGGCGCCCCCTCGTCCGCGCTCCCAGGCGCCCCCTCGTCCGCGCTCCCAGGCGCCTCCTCGTCCGCGCTCCCAGGTGCCCCCGTGCCCGTGCTCCGGCGTCCGGCCTGCCCCCCGGACCTGCCTCTACCCTCTGCCCTGCCTCCGGGTCGCCCCCCGGACCTGCCCCGACCCTCTGCCCTGCCTCCGGGCCGCCCCCCGGACCTGCCCCGACCCTCTGCCCTGCCTCCAGGTCGTCCCCCGGACCTGCCCTGACCCCCTGCCCTGCCTTGTGGGTCGTCGGGTGACGTCCCTTGAGGGGGGTACTGTCACGGCCACAGCCGTGCCCCCCTATTGTTTTTGGTTTTGCCCTGCCCTAGTGTTTCCCTGTCATTGTCGTCACCTGTCTCGTTCAGTTGTCGTTAGTTTCATTGTGTTCACCTGTGTCTTTGTTTCTGTGTATTTAGGTTCCTGCTTTGTGTCCAGTCTTTGTCTTAGCATTACCCTTTGTCCCTGCGTGTACCCTGTCTGTTTCCCGTTTTGAGAATTAAACCTGTGTTCCTCACTATGCCTCGGGACTCCCCTGCATTTGGGTCCAACCCCACCTCACGTTGTGACAAAACACCCATGATTTCAGAAATATAATAATCATGTTTTAACCCTTAAAGCAGCTCATCAATGCAATCCCTCCAAGCCATACCAGAAAAGAGAAGATTAGAAACCTTTAAATTGTACTAACCATTGTAACCTCCATAGTTTGTACATGTTTTGATAACAAACAAAATCCTCAACGCAAAACCTTCATTTACTGCACACATATATTTATGTTGTGTTTTGGCATGGTCGCCTAAAATACAAGACCTGTTTCATATTGATGACTTGTCATGGCCGGGTTTGAACTCCATCAGGGTGTTGAATCACAATAAAAGTTCTTGTGCTCCGATGTTGCTTTGGTGAAACATTCTTTCTCTCACACAGACAGAAATGGTTGGCAATAATGCAAATCATCTACTCTCTCACCGCACATTTATAAATATTCACGAACAGTAAATAATTGATTGATGTCTGTTAACTCAGCTCTTCAATGAAATTAAAACAAATATTAATCACATGCTGGAACATCAGCAATATTCATTAACTTCATAATAAAAGACAAGTAGGGAGCCCAAACCTTACAAGGAACAAGTCTCTATTTATATGGCAATTTACATTTTAAATGATGAGGAGGGAAATGCAATTTCATCAATTTAAGCCTCACATAAACATCAGCTAGTTGCTGCTCGGAGAAGGGAGATGAGCAAGACGTAACCTTCCACGTTAACTTTGCCCTTGCAAGTGGAAAAAATATTTCTCTTAATCTCAGAGCATTTAAGACCCATCTCAGCTTCCCTTTCCTAGTCCACATTACAGTAATGGACCTCTTCAAGGGCCATCTGTTTGTTGTAAGAAAGAGAGAGAATGGGAAAGAGAGGGGGAAAGAGAGACACAGAGAGAGAGAGTGTGGAAGGGAAATAGAGAAGGAGGGAGACAGTCAGACATTATACTATACTGTATATTATACATAGAGTGAGATTATATTTATGCAAACCGATCCAACCAGGTTAAGATTGGCAGCTAATAAAGATTTCACTGAAATTTGTTGATTTAAACATTCTAAGACAACCTTCTGGTCTTATCTCGTATTGCTTCTCAGCTAAATCATCACTGCTGGGAAGGCTACTGTTTGTGTTGATAGTTAATAATCATTTAGCTGTAAATGACCACTGTTATTTGACTGTATTCTGTGGAAATGATCTCTCCATGCGGGCCATAATCAAACACAAGGTTAATGAGAGTTTGATGGAAGCATATGCTTTACACACGGTTGTGTTACTGCTCCACCATAACTGGGACAAGTTGCTGGCACAGACCCAAAGACAAACAAAAACAAAGCCTGACAGGAGAAATGGCAGGAGAATATTGATTTTGTCAAACACACAATAACGACATCCTCATGTTCGAATGCCAGCCTTTTAAACCCATTGAAGTTAGATTTAGACTTTCAAACAGTAATCCGCATTGTGTAACATTCCTAACCTTTTTGTTGAGGTCAATTGCAAGAAGGTTATACCTTCATTTGAGTCATTCTGCAAATCAATTCATCTCCAAGGCTGACCCTTGACCTGATCCAGGAACACTCTCAAGCTCATCCACGATAGCATTAGCATTTAGCACAGCGCAGGTGACAGGTGAAGGTAAACCAAACTTGATAGGGCGGAGCCTTAGTCTGGGGTGTAATTTGTGGCGCTGTTTGCTTCACTGAGCCCAAGGTTCCGGCCATTCTGTTAACTGCAACCCGCCCGAGCCCAGACACGCCCAGTGAGCAGATGTTGAACTCAGCCGGGCAGAAATGTAGCTGCGTGCAGAGTCAGACACTCTGCACAATGTACATGATACGGGAAGGCATCTAGCCAATAACTATGATGTGCGCAGGTGTGATTTCCCAACAATAGTTGTACAGAGTGAGGGAAAGTGAACATATGTACATTAGGCCTGAAGCCAGAAAGAATAATGTACACACGTACAATTGTGAGACCCAAACAGCTACCAAGATCTGGTTTCATCTCGATGCATGATGTCAAATAACAGCTCACTCTGATTCTTTGATTGACTTCCGCAGACACGAGTCTCTACGGGAACAGAATACATAACCCATCTGAAATGATGAGAGGACAAAAGCACAGCACTGCAAAGGACAAAGAAAATCCTGATTTAGTCATCTGACAGAGGGCTCTGGGAATACAGCCGTGGTGCTTTTCTCTTCTCCGCAGCTAGGTATTGATCAGCTCAGCCTTTCTGGAATAATCCTCTGTGATTTGGTGCGCGTACACTCGGATTCCCCACCAATCTGTTCTCTCCACGCCTTCCGCGTCTCTCTGGTCCTGAAGGGACTCCTACCGATTGCCACAGAGAACATCAACGCGGCCAAGACAACAACATCTTTGTTGTAAATCTCTGATGGCCTGAGATGTTCCTGTAAAATATTGCTGTTGTTGACAGCCCCCCCCCCTCCCCCTGACAACAGCAACAACATAACACTACACGTACTGTATAGTTGCGGATGTCAAAAAAATAGGGGAAGGAAACTGATGCATGGAGGGCCATCTCTGAAGGAGCATTTTCCCGGCTTACTTTTAAAGCAATGTCAATAGCAATTACTGGAGAGGGCTTATCTTGAGCCACTGCTTCAATGCCCTTCACAGAGGCCTCCACTATCCACTTCTCTCCGCCAATTAACACAAGCAAACACCGGCATCAATTATTTAACTGACACATTATACGCAATATGTCTCATTTACAGCGCTCTCACAAAACCTTAACCAACAAGGGAAACTAAAGATTAGCCCCAAAAGATTACCCGGCATTTTCTATCTCATAAACTACAATAAAGCTTCTGGGATAACTTCAGAAGCAAAGCTGATCTTGATCTGATTACACTTCCAGCCAAGATGTTATCACACATAGAACATGGAGTGTGTCAAGTTTGTGATGTCAGAATAGTGAGAGGATGCTGTTGGTGTATCGCTGACAAGCCAGAGGGCTGTGGATTGGTTGTAAAAGGGTAACATAGCAAGCGTGATATATTGTAGCCTACAACATTTGATACACTACACAACCCATCCTAGT
Organism: Hypomesus transpacificus; assembly: GCF_021917145.1. Classification (NCBI taxonomy): domain Eukaryota; kingdom Metazoa; phylum Chordata; class Actinopteri; order Osmeriformes; family Osmeridae; genus Hypomesus; species Hypomesus transpacificus. The sequence goes on from NC_061073.1 coordinate 12,938,777, forward strand.
TGTATTTCTTTGTTTGAGAAACAAACTGCAATATTCTTCATACCCTGAAAGCATAACAGAGTAGGTGTTGGGTAACCAGTAGTTTCATTGCGGTTTCAATGTTTCAATAGTGTTTATCTCAAAGCTCAATGTTTTTTTTGTTTGTTTTGTGAGCATCTATTGAAGTTTCATTCTGGCTGTATTATGTTGTGCTTGTGCTCTTTGTGACTTGCTGATACCACATCTTCTTTTAGTCCTGCAGGGTCAAGTCTGGAGCATAATCATTTAGAATGTACATCTGAAGCACAGTTTGTTAGAAAGTAAAACGGAAAAATGTTTCATGACTTGGCTGTGAAGAATGAAAGTCAGCCTGTCAGCACATTTTGGATTATTAGCCTGTGTAAAAGTACAATTACAGAAACACTATTTGACTGCCATCAGCCCCTTTGGGGCCTGCATTAATCCCTGGGATCAATGTTTTCAACCCCGCACATGCCGAGCACAGCAATCCATCTATCAGCCAGACTACATCAGTCTACAGGGAGTAAAGTTATCGATAATTACCTTTCCGCCAACATAACAAAGACATTTCAAATAGAAATGCCCACAGAGTTTTGCCAAGTGAACCCGATGTTAAAGAGTGCACCATCAAATAGAATGTGTTGTTATAATGAAAATGTCTATCGCTATGTAATTTAAACTGACGTTTAGTAGCCTTTGATTAGTTATGGGTCTATACGTAAGGCTTGGGTAATGTGGTCCATAATCTAAACAAGTTGACCAACATGTATGGATGGGGGGTTGGTATAATGGTAATAACAAGTTGAATGTATTTCTCCTTACCTCAGACAGACAGTTCATAGTGAGTGCCAGAGTTTTTTTAAGCATTGGGTAAGTTTGAGGAAGCAATCGGGATGCAAACAGTCTGGTTCAGCAGTGACACAAAACACTGGCATGAGCAATTGATCACCACACTAGAAGTGCCAAGATGACTAAAACACTTGGAATCAGGACAGATCAGCTTTCGGAGGAGCTCCCCACATGTTCCAATTGCTTTTCAAAAATATCAAATTGTTTCCTCATTTTCTAAATGCGGCCATTGTTTTCTGCCTCTGTTTGGGTCATTCACCCCAAAGTGCCCCTCTCCACACACAGCCATGTCCCAGGGCCCAGGGGGATTGGGATACTTGTTATGGGTGGGAGGCAATCATGGTTAACTGAAGGCTTAGGGTGAGACAAAGCATGAAGGGGCTCCATTTGGCACTGATTGCCCTCAGACAAAATAACTCCCTTCATATCCGCTGCCATTGTGAAACTGATGAGCTATGTCTGTAATCGGACCCAATGATTGGAGCAGAAGGAAAGGGGACAGAGAGTGCTTGATGCTTGGTCCTACTGTTTGGATAGTCAGGGACAGCTGGGGAGAAAAGTGAATGTGTCCACCCGCATGGGTGATCTCCTTAAAGGTCCTGCACTGTGTTATTCTTGGCAGTGGTGACAAGTTGTGGATTGATATGAAACGGGTGGCAATGAACCATACCCATATGTTACATGACCATGCTGGCTGGCTATGTAAGTACATTTAAGAAAGGAAAAACGTTTTTTCGTTTTTATTCCAAGGGGAAAGATTACCAGAGCTAAATCCTACATTCATTGTGCTTCTGAAAGATTAGAAGTGCAAAGGAACAACGGCAAAAGACCAATTTTGCAGACAGGAAGCAAACAAATTAAAAGCAGGAACAGTAGTGAAAGATCAGTGAAACGAAACAGCTAATAATATGAGAAACAAAGTGGATTCATGGTTGAATGACAACGAATGGTTATTGATGTCTCACACACAGTAACTGCCAGTCCGTGAGAGAATATTAGGGGACTATTTTCCCAATGTGGCGTGATATATTGGAATCATTACAGTGCTTCAGGCTGTTATGCAGCTTCCAAAAAAACTTCTACAGTACAGTAGTAGTAGCAATATGGCTGAAAATGTATACCTTCACTCTACTAGCAACATGGCATTGTTCAGTTGATTTTATGATTTTTTAATGGTTTGACAATGAACATTTTAGATGTCTCACTTTATTGAAAGGTTTCAGAAGTCTTTGATTGCAGAGACAATCTGTGGTTGTAAATGGTAATGTAAAAAACAAAATGTGACAATAATCTTCATGGGTGCTCACTGTCCCATGCAAAAAAAGGAGACTTAGGGCACATCCCCGATCCACATTTGTACACCAAATGCAAGACATGAAAAACTTACAGTAAATAATAGTGTTTGGAAACAACGTGAGGTAAAAAACTCTGCCATTGTACTGTAAAATACGACATCCCAGGATGAAGATAGATTGAGCAAAGCAATTATTAAGATCAGAGATGGAAATTGGAGGCAGCAGTGAATGTTGAGGAGAACGGCTGATTACCATAGCTACAACATCGATATGACTAATTGCATTGCTCAAGGATCAGTAAGCAGCAGCGTTCTGTTGTTTTATAGGCATGTTCAGTGTTGTTTTAAAGGCATATTCTGTGCCTTCAAGCAGCATGCCTTCATTTCTGTGCACCAGTCTTCAATAACTCACACTGTGTCCATTGCCACCACACAGTGCTGAACAGTCTCTCTTCTGTCAAATGGAGCTTGCTCATTTCATCCCAATTTCACTCACTTGATCCCAATAGCCTTATTGGATTTATGTTAGAGAGCACTTGCACCTTCATGTAAGACGGGGCCTATAGTCATTTATCTGTGGCATAAAGTATGACTTTCCGCACCAAAATCTCCAAAGGCTTGTCACATCTAAACTCCCATCACTGAACTGTGATGCTCTTTTAGATGATTGCACGACTGTTATTGTGCTACTAAACAAATCAACATTAGAGGTTATTACGTTTCAAGTGGCATTGCTATCCTGTGTATTATGTGGAGCAGGTGGATGGTGAGTCTGCCAGAGGAGCTCTCCCTCTGTGGACCAGTCCCTCCAGAGGGTACTGGCCTCTCTTCGTCCTCCTGTCCTTTCGAACAATGGGAAGGGTAATGGCCTCCCCAAGGCCCGCTCATTCAGCCTGAACACCCTGCCAGCATCAGGCCAGTTCTGCCATAAAACAATTAGCTCCATTTATCAACCTCGCGTCCACTAGATGTGGGAGGTGAGAGAGGGAACGGGGAAGGGAGTGGGTGAGAGGAAAAAAACACTGAGGGTGGGTAAGGGAGTTGGGAAGAGAGGAAGGGTTGTGAGAAGGAGAAAGTCAGATAAGAAGGGTGCTTGTTGTTTTCAGATTGTATATCCTCGCATGGCTGCATTATTTGCTTTTACAACCTTCAGTCCAGTCCAGTATTGTGTTGGATAGAGCTCATTTGGAAAATCCCATTAGGCTGAATGACCCACCCTAATGTTGGAGTGAATAACAGGGAGTGCTCTTGCAACGGTATATTAGGAGTCATATAAAGCGTTTGGAGCCATCAAGTTGGCTTTCCAACAAGCGTGCCTGCCAGTTATTTTGTTAGGACTTAATAATAATAATGAGTTCATTAAGCAGATGTTTTTTCTTCTTCTCTGCTATAGATAAATTACCACTGAGCTGATACCCATCCTAGCTACCAATTACTAGTGAAACAAACCAGCTAATTTGCTGTGACTGCCAACATGAATTTTCACTTCATAAGGTCCTGTAATGTCTTACTGAGTCAGGAGTGAATACTACAAACAGAAACATTTCTCTTACACAGTTACTTTACACTGACAACTGGAATAATGTAGATGTGAACTTCTGGACCTTGATTATCGGCTAAATGCTCTTTTTGTGCCTCATTTTGGATTCTGAATGGGTAAATGTTCCTACACTTGACATATAGTGTTTACTAAATGATGTAATTGTATTCTCAAGAATCTCGCTGCTGGAACTTACAGTCAGATATCCAATTCACCACTCAACACTCTCCACAGTGGCTACACGCTCTACAGGATTCTGCCGCACTTAATCTATTTTCACTTTTCACAGCAGTACAATGCGGTCTTCAAGGATTACTGTTGACTAACATTTCAAGTTTCCGATCCAAGTAAATGCCACCTAGATACAACAGATGTTTACACATTTCTGCTTTGGCAAGTCTTGTCCAAGTGGTTAGGACTTTTGTCTCTGTAGTGTTTGGAGACTCATATAGACTCAGGTACTCTTCTTTCTTGGTTCACCTCACTGAAGAGTGACAGGGGAAACATATTGTGCTTTGAGCCAAACCATGAAAGCATCCTTTCATTGCATTGCTGAGAGTAGTATGACCAAGTCACACACACACATACACACACACGCACAAACACCTACACGCACACACACACGCACACACACACACACGCACACACAGTTCACCTGACAAAACACTAGACACAGTACACTTGCAAATTTAGTAGGCTTGATAAACTGTACGGAGAGTGTAAATAAAAATAAACATGTCATTGAAGATGAATGGCCAGCCTAGGCCACCTCTTCATGGGTGCCCCCAGAGAGATGTACGATGCAGCTGTTACAACCTGAAGGAGAATAGTAGAGTTATTCTTTTATAACTCACACATGTTACTAAAGTGTGGTGGATTCAGATATCTCATCTTATTTCACCTGTTGCACCTGAAAATAATTATGTAATGACACCAAGTCCAGTAGACGGCTTTCCCACCAAGGTTAATTCAATGAGACACAATTAACTCCAAGACCAATGACCACTTTAAAGAAGTCTTCTTTCATTGTGTGTGAGATTCAGATGGACAGTGTTTTGATGGTCGGCCCTCATCAGGTGGAATGAAGCCCAGAGCTGCAGCATGTATTATTAGACGGCAAAATCCTCTCCAGACACTTACATTATGTTAACATGTGGAGGATCATAATTATCCCACGGCAGAAATAGTAACTCATTAGGAGGGGCACGAGGGGGCACAAGGTCCACCGTATCACCCCTTTCGCCATGCTCCCATAATCCTCGGCCCGTCAGCCATGTCAGCAGGAAAGTAGATATATAGTCTTAAATCATGCCCTCTACTCCTCAAAGTCTTTAATTAACTCTTGATCACTCTGTCCTCCCTTCCCAGTATTAGTATGTTTCATTTCCTGCCTTCATTTCTCCTTTCCTTTCAAATATATTATTAATCATACCGCTCTCCTCTTGGCAGTGTTGCTAGGACCCGCCGTCCTCCTCCACTAGCTTTAAAAGGATGACGGCTGATTTCCATTCATCGGTTTGACCATTAAGGGAGGCTTAGCCCCATAATTCCTTGAGACATTACTCTCAGGTTCAAATGTCAACATTTAGATAAGAGCCGGGTTGAATGGGCTTCTGCGCCGAGTGACTGAATGATCCTCTCACATCTTCGTCTCCCTGTTCAACAACTAGCATCTTTCGAACGAAGATGCACTGATTAGTAACTAAAATAGGAAAATGTTTTTTCAGCTATATTTCTGAGGGGGATTTTAGAATCAATTCTTGGTGGGCAGGTCCAATTTTTGGACCTGAAGTTTACTGTGTTTGTGGTGAAAAAAACGGAATCTCCCACGAGGCTTTTCCTTTTGAAACCCATCAAATACCAGCTACATTCACAGTTACATTTAATCACATTTCTTCAACAAATACAAGCAGCTTCAGGAGCACAACATGGATGGAGATGGAGATTGGTGCCACCACCGTTTTCATCCATAAGTGCAGAAGTTTATCTGTCCTCTCAGAGAACCAACGGAGTATAAAAACCGGCCAACCACCACGGTGACAAGCAGGGAATGAAAAACACTCCAAACCATGACACATAAAGCTCCTGCTCCTACAGGTTGTCTGATCGAGGCTCTTCGGGACGTGAGCACTTGAGTGAAATGGGCAGAGATGCTCTCCGCTGTGTGCGGTGTGCTGGAGAACAGGAGACAGCGTTTCTCCCCCTTTCTGGATGGGTGGGCGAATACAGAGGAGTGAAGACCAGGGTGAAAACTCTGGGGTCAACGTGCCCGTCCAATTTCACAGCTGAGCTGCGATCGTCGCCGTGGTGGCTGGTGGCTGCAGCAGCACTCCAAATAGATCCTCATTTGAGTGGCGTTCGGGGCCACGGATTGTGGCGGATATGTAGAAATGGAGAAAGTGTTTTTTTCTTCTTTTTTTTTCTCGCTCGTATCCTTTTTGCGTTACATATATTCGTCCATCTTTCCAATGTGATTTGACTCAGACATGTCAGGTTGCGATGCGTTCGGGCTCTTTAGCTTACAGCAGATCAAAAATGTAAAGAAAGGGCAAATGCAGTATGACAACGAAAGTTCTTTCTTGAATTGGAACCTGAAAAAAAGTAGAACAATGTGATGTCATGATGTCGTTCTTTTGTTTTGTTTCTCTGTGGTGGATTCATTTGAGTGTTTACCCTGCAAAAGAACCATGGCTCCGGTCCAGTGCCCCGGTGTAGGCCCCTCACACCCTCACCCCTGCACAGTCAGCACAGCCGCCCTCCTCTGACCCCCTGGACGACGGCACGCGGTCGCGGCCCTGGCCCTGGCGCCCGCCCCTGGTGTGGCCTGTGGATGACAGCGGAGACTGGTGGAGGTCAGAGCGAAAGATACAGGGCTCAACGCCAGCCCCTCTCTCACCTCTACTCACCTGCTCTTCCCTGTGTAGGGTCTACCCCCGTCACGGCAGTGCCACCGAACTGTCAGACAACAGAGGGTCACTCTCTCCTTTGTTCTCGGCACAGACCTGCCTCGCACGCCCAGCGGAGGCTGCGATGGTGCTGGCCCGTGCCGGGGCCACGACTGCTGGTATTTTTGCCCACCCTGCGGCGCTCCTGATGTCCGCACTGCAATCCTTCACGTTCCAGCCACTTTGACACCTCCTTATATAAAGGCAATACATCAAGGGGAGGTATTTGTCCGATAAAGGTCCGGAAAGGAATGTCCAGGCAGTGAGAGAGGTGTGTACCAATGAGGGTACTGCAGGAAAATGACATTCATCCTATGCGTGAAAGGGATTTGTGCTAAGAATTCCATGATGTCTATACTTTTTGGTAATGTAACCTTGTGTGCCTTTTTTAGTTTGCCAGAGATATTTCCATGCAATCAGGTGAATAGTCTTCCCTCCAGTACATCCTTGAGAATGGAGTAACTTTGTTTATCTGACATATGGTTAACATTTAATCTCGGCAATCTTGACACTTCACACCCCATATCGGTCAATTACACAACAAAAGTGGTCAGTCTGCTATTCCAGCCTCTTTTCCATTGTGATAGATGTGATATCCATTAGTCATGTCAGCCAGGTCACAAAATATTAAGAAGGTATTTAGAAACACAGTTAGTACAAGAAACAGACGTAAGAACTTGGGTATATCATGCATGTTTATAAAGCTAGTATTCACATTGTAAGAGACCTTTCAGCATCTCAGTAAGTATGGGCACGTTTTGCCTCATTTTTCTGGTATTTAACTCCCAGCGGATGGAAAATGCTCCACCTTTCATGGAACCAAGAAATTTGGGAAATGAACCCAAAATGCAGCCCCGCCTTCGAAAAGTCGAAAAACGTATGACAATGATTGAGCTGGCTAAAATGGGCTTACACGGCACATTTGGTAATTTGCACACCTACCTGCACTTCAGAGCGGGACAATTACAGAGTGTCTCGGGGACGCCGGAGCCGTGCCTCCCGAGCCAGGCCATCTTGCTCTCCCCCTACAAGGCTCAGGCATAGAGGTGCTAGCGTGAAATGGCTGTTAATTCCTTGTGCTATCTGTCCCGTGCAGAGACTGTTTTAAGCCTTCCTGCGACTTCCAGACACTGAAAAATAGTCATAGAGAGAGAGACAGAGAGACAGAGAGAGACAGAGAGACAGAGAGAGAGAGAGAGAGATAGAGAGACAGAGAGAGAGAGAGAGAGAGAGAGAGAGAGAGAGAGAGAGAGAGAGAGAGAGAGAGAGAGAGAGAGAGAGAGAGAGAGAGAGAGAGAGAGAGAGTCAAATGAAAACATCAAACGAGTCTGTGAAATGCAAAATAGCATGAACCTTGCATTTTTCCCCATCAATGAGACTTAATGAGTATTCCACCTTCTGGCGGCGACTCTGGAAGGAAGAAACAGAACAGAGATATAACCATTCAGGAATTATCTGATAAAAACACAATGAATACAAAGAATGAGTTTCTGCTTCTGATGTGGAAAGGGCTTTTCTGATTAACCAGCGAGAGTTTGTTGGTTTTGTCCTAAGCTTCATCACACTGGTCTGATCTTGTCTCACCAGTTTGATTTACTCAAAGAAAAATAAACTGTATTAGGGCTGTAAATGTCGGATGGGAAACTCATTTTGTTTGGAGAAAACACATTTAGTACAACACACTAATCAGTCTTTACAAACACAGTGGCACACGTTTCTCGGAAAACTGCTGCCCCAGAGCCTGAGCGTGCAACACACCTCTTCTTTCTCTTGGCACTGCTCATTCCACGACATGAAACAAATCGGCCTGTCCATCTGCTCGCCCCCACGCCGGCCCCCTCATCTTCACCCTGCGATCCCTTCTGTCCGTGTAGCTTCGGCTTGCATGCTGAACGACTCTATTTTAACCTGTCAACAGTGACCCATGGGTCAGCCAGTGGCTGCCCAGGGGAGGCCTAAGTGAAGGCCAGATTTGACAGATTTCGCTCCCAGCAGCCACAGCAGCAGCAGCAGTATGTGTATCACTGCCGTGATATGATGGACAATGGCATATGTCTTAACACATTAGCCCCCTCTCCTGCTCCCAAAAAAGTGACCACTTCTCAGGAAGCGGTATTCATGGGCGTAAACAGTGGTGACAGTGCCCCGGAATACCTGATAAAGAGCACCCGAGAAGTCCATTATGGACCGACTGCCTCTGTTTTATCTCCACTTGGCTTCAGAAGCTAGTTAGCATCGGGTCCCGTGACAGAAGCCGCAGCAGCTCATCTGCAAGTCTGAGCAGGGCCGTTCAAATACGGGCGAGAGAGGGGGTTCATGTCTGTGGATCCAAGGCTGGCAGGAGAGAAGCCTTGAGAGACTTGTTATCTTCTATATCCAAATAAATATCCATGATTGTTTCCCGTCTTTGTGTCCACAGACGCAACTCTCCTTCTTCCGCAGGCTGAAGAGGATTCCCCCCCCCCCCACCGCCTGCCCACACACACACACACACTGCCCCCCTTACACACACACACACCCGCACACCCACACTCCAATTTTAGCCTGCGCCTGAATGAAGATTGAGTAAATGATGATTGGTTAATTGATTGTATGAATAATTCATCAGGAGAATATGCGCCTATTTAAATTGGTCGAGTGTCAGGAGAGGACCGCTCCTTTCACTCTCTCTCTCTCTCTCTCTCTCTCTGCCGCCGTGACAACGCCACAGGTGCAGTCCCACCACTCATCAAGGGCCCCGAGTCTGGCACGTCCGTCAGGGAATCCTCCAGGATTTATTGAGTGACCGAGAAGGGGAATACGCCCAGAAAAAAACGCAGAGAGAGAGGCTAAGAGAGGCTTTGTGATCCCTTCCACAGATGAATATATACATCAGCTAACTGCTCTTGGATGAAGAACGGAGGCCCAGCTACATTACGTCTCTGCATTGTAGTGCGAGCTTTCATTTCAATCAGCACCTATGGCGCGGGCTGAGTAAACCAATACATTGTCATGAACATGGCTGATAATAAACAATGGTATCATGGGACTGGCTGAGTGGAGGGGGATGATAGACAGACACACTCAGAGGTATGCTCGGCCTCTTTATTACACGGCCACTGCAGATGGAGTTGGGGACAGGAGGGGGGGGAGGGGTGAAGGGGGGGGGGTAGCCACTGTCGGTGACGGTGCTTTGTTTCCCTCTGGTGGCTGCATCTGCCACTGCACACTTCCAGACAGTTACAGCACTGCAGCTGTGAAGCTCATCTCATCTCACTTATTCTGAAGCAAATCAATTTAGATTTATTGGAAGATGCTGGACCTGGAAGTCGTTGTTGGTCTCCCGAGGGTGTCCAAGTCTCCGTCAGTGACGAAAAACACAGCGACCCCTCTTCCCCCTCGTATAGAACTAAAGTCGTAATTTAACTTAACTCGACCTAACTGGAATCAGAGGGAAAGAGTAGTGTAAAGGCGAGTGTCATGTACCACACATCCGATAGACAGTGACAAGAATTCTTCCGATCTAAGTCAACATGGCCAGCACCCGAGAGATCATCTACATCTTCATCCACAGCGTCTTCTCTTCTTCCAAGGCGTGACAGTAATAGTCGACTGGATGGATGTTAGGGAGGTGGAGCTGCTGTGGGTCTTAGAACCTTGAGGGCTTGTTGTGAGCCTCCTGGGAGAGTTCTTCTTCTGGGATCACGGTTGTACTCACGGTTGTGAGATCCCAGCGTTTCATGCCTAACTGTGTTTGTTTTGGCATTGAGATTTGAAAGCAGGGAGCTCCAATGTTTTCTCTGCAAGTCCCCGTCTTTGCCACAGAACCGTGGAGGAGGGTAAGGGTTTGTCGAAGGATGGCCTTTGAGTGAGCGTTGATGTGTGAACTCCAGCTTTTCCGTTTTATAATGGATAAGCCCAGTTGCCCAGAGCACTTCTCTGTCACAAACGCATGCACATGCGTGCCAACACACGCAAACACACAACAAATTCATAACCAAACACACACACACACACTTACACACAAATGGGTTTGGTCGTTGCTGGCATGTCTCCAAGGCGTCAAGGTCAGGCTGCTCCACTTCTCCGCTCCCATAATCCCTTCAATTGGCTGTGAGAGAGGCCCACTAATGGCCAACGCTCTCCAGCTGGGATTTCCTACACTAACACAGCATCCCAGTAGCCACAAAGCCCAATCAACACAAAAGCACAAAGAGCACTGCGCTCTGTCCATACAATCCATCACTGCTGATAATTAGCGCCCAGGCAAATCCCAGGGAGAAGCGTGTGTGAATGGTCTGATGTTTAAGAGGAATACAAAACGGGCTGGAAAAGAGAACAATCTGAAGGAGGTGGGTGGGGAGGAATCAGACTGGGGTTTACGTGTGAGTGGTCGTGGGCAAACTGTGAGGTCTCCACTTAAGAGAAAGAATCAGTGCAGCCGTGTTGAGATGGTGGATTTGTCATGTCAGTGGGTCACGTGACACATCCGAGGGGTTTCCCAACTTGTGTATCGCTGTCCGCATCTGTTTACAAGTGGAACTGAAAGGCTAGCCGTGTATTGATCCGGGCGGCTTTTACTCTCTCCATGCCTCACAACATGGACTGTCACCAGCAGACGCAGCTGTGTGCAACATGTGAGTTCAACCCAATCAAGTGGCACAATAGGGTGCCACGCTGAAAGATGACATGTTGGCCATTTCAATTTTCTACAGGTCAAATCTAGTTGAGTGGATGGACGTGCGATCAAACGTTCAATAGAATGTGATTGGACATTGTTTGTGTGAATGGACATAATATATAGTTACGTTTAGCAAGTGCTTCAGAGATCATCTGGGCTAGCGTAGGATATGCTTGTTGAATCTCAATGGCAACAAATGCTTTGAATGCCCTCAGAGAGGACTGTAGTTTCAATCTGCTATAGCATGCGTCTTGTGTGAGACGGACTAGATAAAAGGGGTTGTAAGGGGGTGGGGGGGTTGGGGGGGTTGGGGGGGTGGTTAAGAGAGTTGGGGGGGGGGGGGTAAGATATGGTTAGAGAGTAGGGACGCATGCCACAGATCACAAGCACATATTTGTCGCCTGATAGGCTACATCATCACTGGGCTGTCTGCTTTAAAGCACCTTTTTTTCAGGTGTCAGGATAATTTACTATCAGAAAGATACAGAGGCCAGATAGAGTGGCAAGAGAACAGACTTATTTGGGGCTGGAAATGTATTAGCAGCATTTAATATCTTAGCTTCTACTTTGTTTAATTATTAAAATCATGAATTCATGAATTGTTTCATAAAATATCCCACAATCCCACAATCCATAACTAGTCATTCCTGGATCTGTGCATTGTGGCAGATCGGCATTAACAGATAAATGGTTTGAACCTCAGTCCTTGGACCATAGCGACTGGAGTATGCTAATGTTATGCTAATCTTGGCATCACAATATACCCATCCAATTACAACCTGTCCGTCACAGCAATAAACTCTATTGAATGTCATAGGCATAGACAGAGCACGCGACCCTGATGTTACTGCTAGAAAGGAGAGGATCGAATGAGATAGGAGAGGAGAGGAAATGAAAGGAAAGGAAAAGAGAGGACAGGAGAGGAGGGGAGATGAGACGAGACTCGAGTTGAAATGTCCCATATATACAAGGTTCATTTAGTCCTCTTTTTATATCCCTGTGATTACCAGCCAGTCCTCCAGGTAAGGGGGGGGGGGGGGTGTGTGGGGGGGAGGGGTGAGGGAGGGGTGGGGGGGAGGAGCGTTCGGGGGAGCAGAGGATATAATTCAGATTAAAGGGACGTAATGACACATTTGCTGGACCTTTTGTGTGAGCGGCGCATGCAATTTAAAGGGCCGCCGTACAGGACAAGTTAATATTTCATTCGCAAAGGAATGGGAACGGAGACAGACAAAAAATGCATATGTCTCATTTTGCAATCTGATTGGTCTCAGCAAATCAGCCTGAGTCAATGTCATTCCATAATGAACTCCCCTCCAACATTCTGCTGCCACACAGGGCTGCTTTCAGCCAGGCTGCATGTCTCTCTGTCTCTCTCTTTCCTGCTCCTTATTTCTTTCTTTCTCTCTCTGCCTGTTCTCTTTCTCTCAATGAAATTAAAATCAGTTCAATTCAGAGAATATGTGTTGCCATGGTAAACAAGTGATTGCGTTGCCAAAGCAATAGTGATTTTTTTTTCTCCATATTCTCCCTTCTCTCCCTTTCTCATTTTATGTTTCACCCTCCCTTGTCATTTTCTCTCTACCTTTTCCTTTCTCTCCCTTCTCATTTCCCCTCTCTCTCCCTTGTCTCCCTCTCCTTTCATCTCTCTTTCTCCCTCTCTTCTCTCTCTCTCCAGTATTTTACAGTGGCTGCTATTTTCTCCTGCTCCTCCCCTCCCTCCGCCCTACACACCTGCTCCTCCTCCCCCCGCAACGCCTCCTGCTCCGCCCTCACCTCCTGCCGGCGCCTGTTTGACAAACTAAAGAGAAGACAGAGAAGTAAAGGCTCCCTGTCGGCTGCTGAAATGCTTGAACGGGTGTATTTGTTTATGTTGGCTTTTTTGCATGTCGAGCGTGTGCTTGTGTGTGTTTGGGCGTGTTTGTGTGTGTGTGTTTGTGTGTGTGTAAGAGAGAGAAAGAGAGAGAGAGAGAGAGAGAGAGAGCATGTGGCGTGAGAAGATGTGGTTTACTGAGTCTCAAGCTCATTTGCTTGTATTTTACACCTCATTTGGGTCCAGGCGTGTTGCATGCCTGAAAAAAATAAACTTCACATCCAACTGGCTCTGACCCACTTTCCCTACACCCTCTCTTTCTTTCTTTCTCTCTCTCTCTCTCTCTCTCTCTCTCTCTCTCTCTCTCTCTCTCTCTCTCTCTCTCTCTCTCTCTCTCTCTCTCTCTCTCTCTCTCTACATCCTTCTAACTCTCTAAATGTTTCTCTCTTGCTCACCCTCTAATTCTCTCATTATCCCTCACAGTTGTTTACGATACATAGTCCTCCATGATTCAAAACAAAGCGATTCTCAAAAGCAAGTTGCCAATTGCAACAGTTCCTGGCATGAGTACGATCAAGAGATCTTCCCCTTTGACTCCTTCACGCCTCATGCTCCTCTTTCTCACCTCCTCTCCAAGCCTCCTCGGAGAGTCCAACCAGAGGAAACCCCAGTACCAGGAGACCTGCCCCCACTCAGAACACCCCAGTGCCCTTTTCAGCAGGGGGGGAGGGGGGGGGGGGGGGGCTGGAGGCTTTCTCCCCTTCCTTAGCATGTCAGCCGAGCGCGTGACACACACCACATTGCCCTGACAGCACTTTGCACATGACAAAGGGTTAAGCTCAGCTGTCCCTCTGGGGGTCGTTCTCTCCCTGTTAACTAAAACATGTTTATGGCTTTAGAGACGGGGATAATGAAGGGAATGTTGGAGGCGCACGGCGCGCACATCAACACGGGCGGCCTAGTTTGTTCGGCTGGTTGGCGTCAGGCCTCCGGGTGCTTTGAGGACGTGGTGAAAGGCCTCTCCGACAAGAGCATTATGTACCCGAAGTGAGGCAGTCTAAACAAACTGGACATGCTCAATGTGTACAGTACATTTTACAATTACAATAGAATACCAGTGCATGAGGTATGATTATCGAAATGAACCTCTTTATGTCTTACGGACCTCCTGTCTGTGCTTCTGGTGCTCTGCTCAGTTGTACGCTCAGGATGATTATCGGAAATAACCCATCGAAACGGTGTTTGCTTCCTGTCTAATGGTTCTGCCTCTTTTGTTCTCTGACAACAGACCTTGGTTCACTATAGCAAACGACCTGTAGTACCAGAGGAAGGGAGATTACTGTAGAAGCTTCTAGATGACTATTTGTCTGTGTCTGGGCCTCTCCCTCCCCACTCAGAGCTCCCCTAGGCCCCCCGTCCTGCAGGTGGGCAGGGGCTGTGGTGAGGGAGCCTCAGCCCAGCCTGGAGCCTCAGCCCAGGTGTGGGGGAGCAGGTGGACGGGATGGGACTGCCAAGGAACGTCAGTGGGGCCGAGTCAGAGCTTTTGTGGGGCACAATAGGAGGGGTAGTTGCACTCAATCATCCCACCGGCACAAGGGCACCTCTACGCCACACGGCCATGAAACGCCCCGGTACGTTCAGAGGTAGCCTCCGAGCATTTTAGGATATTGAGATGCACAGATGCACACGCTGACTCACAGGCTCTTGTGTGCAAAAGCAAACTGACACAAAATGAAACTAAACACACATGTGGTCCTCCTTCCCGGCTCTTGCCCCAGCCCCAGCCCCAGCCCCAGCCTCAGCCCGAGTCCTGGCCCTGGCCCTGGCCCTGGCCCTGGATCCAGCCCCGGCCCCAGCTCCAACACCATGCAGCCCCAAATCCATCTTCCACCCCGGCCCCGGCCTCAGCCAAAGCACCACCCACAGTCACATAGCTGCTCGAGCCATCCATTATTCCTTAGCATTAAAGATTCATACATGCGGCTCAACCTCAAAGAGATGACTCTGACCCCTGGAATAGCTGCTGAATTATGGAGACGGCCAATAAAGTTGTTTGCCTTTGATCTGATTCTCAGTCGCTTCCCTCCCAGGTGAATGAAGCATCCACACAAACAGACAAGACACAAAACACACAGACTCACACATATACACACACACATGCATTCGCACACACATACAAATACTCATACAGATGCACACAAACACACAAACACACACACACACACCCTCCTCTCCCAAATTCTTTTGAGGATGATCATGAAACAATGAAGAGAAAACAGCCTGTCCCTCTCCTGAATACTAAGCACCTTCCTAGTTACCTCACCTCAATAAATCTAACACCTTCCCCCACTCCTCCCTCCCTCCCTCTTCCCAGCCTCCTTCTCTTCTGCCAGCCCCCCTCCAGCCCCTGGAAATCCTCACTGCTGGCTCATTTCCTCCCCCAGCCCACTCTTCATCCCTTCCTGTGTGCCTCTCCCCAAGCTTTCCCTCCTGCCTTCCATCCCTCTACAACATAGTAGTGGAAAATACATTTACTCACAAACACATTCATTCTATTTAATGGATGCCGAGCGGAGGCCACTGTTCAAAAATGTCTGTCATTTGTCTAGTATTAATAATTCACAGCCGCTATATGGAGTGTTACCCTATATAATCTCACCTCCGGCTGAGAGGCTGATGCTTGCTGCTTCCTCTCCCTGGCTCAGCCATGCCTACTTACCACTGCTGTGGCGTTCAGAGCAGAGTTAAACTGTACTGTCACAGTGCGGATATGACAGGGAAACAGTCAGGTGTGAATACAGGCCAGCAGCATCAACCCCGTCGGCTTTCTAAACAAAACAACAGCAATGTGTATAGAGGAAGACAGGTTTGACAGCCTGCTCAAGAATTATGGAAGGGGAATAGGAGACTGTTTGCTGCAGCGAGAGGATCTCTTTGATCCCTTTTTTGATGTTGGTGTATGCGTGTGTGTTTGCACGTGGGAGTGTGTGTGTCTCCGTGTGCACACGTATGCTCATGTGTATGTGTGTGCTTGTGAGTGTGTGCACGTGTGTGTGTGTGTTGGGAAAGGCAGACTGGCAGTCTGGCAAACCCCCCTGGTCATCATGGGATTTGTAGTTTCCTCTTTAATGGGTTCAATTGGGACAAGCGGGTGACAGTCGTGGTGGAGGGAAGAGAGAGAGGAGACGTGGAGAAGATCCCTCTGCAGCCTCAGCCCCACCCAGGACCCAATTATGAATCAGACTTGACCCGGACGACGGTGAGCGGGACTGGGAAAGAGGAAGGAGAGAGAGACACAGGGCTCAGTGGAGGTGATTTAATCAAGTCTGTCCCACTTCCCTTTGGTACATATTTCGCACACAGTCACCAAGCACATGCAGCCCACATGTACTCGTAGTGTAGGACATCTTCAGCGGAGACGGATCTGTGGTGAGTCGCCTCAGATACTCGTGTGAAGTAGTCGTTCATCCACGGATACGGGGATTGATGTAGTGAGACCAACTGTCAGCAGCAGTGTGGTGTAGTGGACAGAGTGGGTGTCTTGTCTCATGGGTCCTCGATAGGGTGGTTCATATAACCACACATGCGCACACGCAGTGCAGACGCACAAACACACACAAACACTCAAGACAGACACAAACACACCGACCCACTGTTAGGCAGTGAGAGACTGCAGGGAGGTTTGGGAGCTGCCCTCGTGAGGTTGGGGGGTAAGGCTGGGGGGTGAGGCTGGGGGGTGAGGCTGGGGGGTGGAGGAGCAGACGCCACTAATGGGGATGTTGTTTCCGTCCTCGCAGAGCTGCTGGAAACAGCGGAGAGATCCGGAACATTACATAACAAGACGGATTCTGACTGACAAATGAACTTGCAGGTGCTTGAGTTGAGGGAACATCGGGTGGGATGAGGAGATGGTATGATGAGTGACCGGAGAGAGGAGAGAGAGACAACGGGTAGAGAGGAGAGAGGGTCAGAGAGGGGACGAGAGAGAGGGGCGTGCAGTACAGCAAGTAACAGAGGGTGAAAGAGAGAGAGAGAGAGAGAGAGAGAGAGAGAGAGGGCACATGGAGGAAGGGGGGGGTGGTGGTGAAGCAAATGATTGTGGTCTACTGTGCTTGCTGGAGCCGAACAGGAAAAACAAGGTGATAAAAACACACATGTTCCTCTAGACAATTAAGTACGGTGTTAAAGAGGAAAATCAACCTTTCAATGTCAGGAGGATTTACGTGACCGTCATTGCACATGAATAGAAACCCATTTTACAGATCTTTTCTTAACAACATGTGTCACATCTTAACAACATGTGTCACATCCAATACACTAAATACCAAAGAGGAGTTAGGTATTTTGAATGGAGTATTTTGAATCTCTCTCTCTCTCTCTCTCTCTCTCTCTCTCTCTCTCTCTCTCTCTCTCTCTATATATATATATATATATATATATATATACGTATATATATATGTATATATATTTATAAATACATATATACATATTTTTTTATTAAAAAAACAATACCAATGAATTATTTGAAATTATTACATTATTGATTAGGAAATACATACAATTAGAGAAGTTACTATCCCTGTGACTGGAAGAAGCTGTGACCCTGCCCTAGTGTTCCTTAACAATAAAACTGTCAGCACTTTTATGGGACGTCTTACTGGCATGTGTGACTGGGATGACATACTATCCTTTATTGTCGATATCATAATAAGTAAATCATGCTCCATGCGCAGCCAATTGTGCCCCGTGCTTTTATTCAATGGCTGCTGTATATCACTCGAGGAAATCATTCTTATCATGGAAGGAGGGAGTAACCGCGAGAGATGGAGAGAAACAGGGAGAGGGAGAGGAAGAGAAAGAGGGAGAGAGGAAGAGAGGAAGAGGCAGACAGAGAGACAGAGACGCAGAGAGTGAGAGAGGTGATGTGTGAAAAAAGGGGGCAATTTTATGACCCGCAATCTGAAGCAGTTTGCATTTGTGGACAATGTCATCATCAGCAGAGTGAAAAGATCCAGGATGTTCATCCCTTCTGGTCAGCGAGAAGCTGCAGCGGATCCATCATTTGCTTCCCATGGCTGCGTTTCCACTTCCGTCTTCGTGTAAATAAAGCTTTCCAAAGTTGCCTCCTTCAGCCCTGCATTATCTCACCGTCTTGGGGATTGACGTAGGCTTGCAGTTAATGTAACCAGTTGTCCAATATCTCAGCAGATAAGCAACACGCGTGTATCGATCCGAGAAAAGGATGTAATTTAGCTTCACATAAACATATTGATTGGGTTTCCAGGTGGGTCAGGTTGTCATATCCCACAGCAGGTTTTTCCTTTGCACACTGTGCAGCCGGAAAACAACAGTATAGGAGGCAAGTTGAACTGCATCCACTTTATACTGCACAAGCAATGATTTAGATTTATTAACAGGTCATTCATATGGAAAGTACAACATACACCCATTTCATAATGAAGGCACATCGCTTCTACATGCTGTATTCATTGCTGCTGCCCCAGAGGCATTACCCCCCCCCCTCCCCCCACCTGATGAGGGCACCGGATTGGGGGTGGGGGGGTTACAATCATTTCCCACCACTGCTCATAAGCAACTATCAGTTCCTTAAGCCTGTTGAGAAAGCATGCTGTTTGAATCAGCAGTATGTCTAATGTAATTGGAGTGAGCGAGAAGTGCAAGTAAATAAAGGAAAAGGCAAGCCAAGTTATGTTTAATGTTCCCAATAAATGTAGGACTTGGCATGGATTTTAACAAAGGCTTGTCTTGTGTGGCTTGATGGATTTGGATTTTACAATACTGTATGGCTCTACGTGAACGGAATAGACTGAGATGGAGAAGCAATGTCACGTTGAAGGTCATCAACATTGTTGCAGCTTTAAATGCTAATTTTATTGACAGCAGTTTCTCAGCCATGCCTGCCTACCGCCACCCAGGTCCCCTCCCTCCCCCCACCTACCTGCCCCTCCCTCCACCCGCCTCTCAGCCCTCCACCCACCTCCCAGCCCTCCATCTGTCGCCACTTACTCCACCCATCTACCTCCCCTCCCTCCCTCCCACCACCCACAGCCCTCGCTTCCACCTCCCATGTCCCCTCCGTCCCCTCCCTCCCCCCCCCCCCCCCCCCCGCCACATGCCTCCACTCCCACAGGCAGCAACTACATGTCATCATTTCTGCTTCTCTCCTTCCCCTTTTCTTTCCCAAACCGTGTGTGTGTGTGTTTGTGTGCGTTTGTTATGGGCAGGTGCGTTAGTCCACATTGACACTTGCCTAAAGGGACACATGATATCTGTTCTCCTTTGTTTCACTCATGTCCCCCTGCTTGCCCATAACACACACACAACCACGCGCACAACCACAGACACACACACACACACAGATATATTCATCTCTCCTCCATTCACCTCTCCTTTTATACAGCTACCTAATACACAACTCTCTATTGATTACTGCAGGGAAATGGTGCCTGATTGGCACGCTGAGATAGCATTGTCGCCATGGAGATCAGGCGAGCAGAGGGAGGCTGACTGAAGTCAGCTGAGCTCATATCAGCCAATCACCAATCAGCTCAACCCTCAATGTTCTGGTCATCACTTGAATCCTCCATACACATAACTGAATACATGCAATACTCATGCCAAGTCAAATGTCCACTGCTACTTATTCATCTAAACACTCTATACAAATCTCTATTTTACTTCGGAATTATGATTATGAGGCAAGGACGATGACAATGTGCTTTTCAGCAGCACACAAACTTTACAGTAACCTACAGTTACCCTACCTTCATCATTCTACTATCCGGTCTATACATCCAGACCAGCTGCACTAAGAGTCTCTTCTGAACTGTGTAATCAGACAAAGTCCCTGCTGGCCATGGGGCAGAGAGAGAACTGCCCTTTGGCCAACGGATTTTACACTAATAACAGAGCTTTCCTGAATTATATTTATATCCATCTCCCTAACGAGGTAACCTTTCCAGATATCCTCTAATAATATTACCTTTCTCCCTGAGGGGCTTGTGATGGGGGGAGGACTGCAAGGCCAGACTGCCTGTTACTGGCCTGGACCCAGGGAATCTTTAATAAGAGCTCCGCTAAGATACCAGAACAGGAACCGAGCTCAAGTTAATTTCGCACACATTTTTACACACCCACACGCACATGAATACATGCCACACATGCATGCACACACACACAAACAAACAGACATGCTAACTCATGCACTAACACACTAGCAATTCAGTTTGTCAAAGAATTTCCATGAAATGGGCCTTGTCTCAGGTGGAATTATGTGGACCGTTATAACAGCTGCATTTGTGGACAGGTGCAAAGAAATTGAGGGAAATTCTAAGAGTAAGTGAGAGAGAAAGAGAGAGAGAGAGATAGAGAGAGAGAGAGAGAGAGAGAGAGAGAGAGAGAGAGAGAGAGAGAGAGAGAGAGAGAGAGAGAGAGAGAGAGAGAGGCACAGGGCACATGGAGGAAGGAGGGGTTGGCGGTGAAGCTGATCAAACCGTCTTAGTCTGTCCTCCATTTGATAAACAGCTGAACCTCATCACCATTTCACATGCCTCGTGTGGATACTCATCACTGTGGAGTCTCTATAATCTTTAAGGAAGTTCATGTTGTTTTTCATGTAGCTCGTGGTTCCAATGCATTAGCACTTGTCAGTCTGACATTTCCAGTAAATCACATAGTCTTTTCAAGTACTCTTAGCCTGTATGATCTTCTTGATTTTCGCAAAACATCACAATACTGATTCTGTTCTCCTCTTCCTCCTTTTTCCACCTCTTTTTCTATCCTCTTTTCCATCTCTTCCTCCTCCTCCTTATCTTTCTTCTGTTCCTCTAACTCCTCCTCCCCCTGCTTATTATTATCCTCCTCTATGTCCTTCTCCCTCTCTCCTTCCTCCTTCTCCTTCTCCTTTTCCTCTTCCTTCTCCTCCACCACATCTTCCTCCTCCTCCTCCTCGTCCTCCTCCTCCTCCTACTACTCCTACTCCTCCTCCTCCTCCAGCTCCTTGTCTACCTCCGGCCCTGAGACACACGGTTTACTCAACACTCACACGTCAGATGTAGATATCCAAGGTAAGGCAGCTGCTCCTCTCACTTGTGCTTCCCTTGTATCCCTCCACTCAGCCGGTCACCATCCGCACCACAGTCCTCCCCGGGCCACTCATGCTGCCCCTGCCCATGACCCACCTGGAGGATCGACAACACCGCTACCGAGGGAACCAGGGATGAGAGGGCAATTTCGAGACAAAGAAGGAGGGATGAGAGTGCCCGAAAGAGAGGGAGCGAGGGAGCGAGGGAAGAGAGCATCAGCGGAGAAAAGGGAACGCTGCATGTGACTTGCATGCTCTCAATCAAAGACCCGTGGAAAATAATTCCACACAGGAAATCCATCAACGTCTCCCAGAAAAACAACTCGTTTTTTTTTCCCTGCCAGGTGAGTGCTTTCAAAGTCTGGCCTTAAGACGAACCACCACTCATCTCACAGTGTGAATGCAGCAAAGACCATTATCGCCCTAGCTGTCACTCTGTTCTCACACCCTGGTAGCATTCTGCCTCACACCACACACAGAGAAAGGAGGGACGGAGGGGCTAAATATGTGACACCAGTTTCTCAGCTTTTGCAATCCATGGGTTGATCAGAGACTTGAGGGGTGAATCAACTTTCACTGTACGGACACGAATGAAGAACTCAAAGTCCCGGCACCTTGTGGAAGTCCGAAATGCTTTTGAGAGACGAAAATGTGGTTCTCAATCTTAGCCCTGTCGTTTTCTGTCTCTCTTCGTGTCTCCCTCTCTCTCTCTTTACCCCCCCCTCTCTCTCTGTCTCTCTCTCTCTCTCTCTCTCTCCCTCTCTCTCTCTCTCTCTCTCTGTCTCTCTCTCTCTCTCTCTCTCTCTCTCTCTCTCTCTCTCTCTCTCCTCTCTCTCTCTCTCTCTCTCTCTCTCTCTTTCTCTCCCTAGCATGGTCCTTCATCCAACTCGTCAACAGTTACAACAGATGCCATCGGCTATGCTGTGTCACATACACTTAGGTTTCACAGCCTAGCTTTTATTATACACCTTCCCACAAGGCAGCCCTCTGGGACAACGACACCGCAGACACCTATTTAAGGAGTTTGGTTTCGTGATCCGCAGACAAACAGGGCCCAGGCAGTGACAGGCTGTCATCTGCAGGCCCTTCGCTGTGTTTATGACCTCTTATGATGTTTGGGACCGCGGGGCCGGACCCTTGCTGTGACATCGCTATCGGACCTCCACAGGGGCTGACCGCCATATGAAACACAAATGGAAGCTAATGAACCTTCCGTGGTCCTGCTGGTGGCCTGCCTGGGGGGGGGGGGGGGGGGGGGGGGCTGTGTGTGTGGGAGCAGGTAATGCAGGGAGACAAGGGGCGATGGATGTGTTGTGGAGGAGGGCAGGATCTGCTAACAAGGATGTACAGAGAGGTGAGTGGGACTGTCACTGTCAAGTCGGACACCATGATCAACCTCGGAGGCGAGAGATTCTTTAGAGGTGACAAAGGTGCGTGTAATGGGCTGAAGGGTCTGTGTGTGTGTGCACGTGTGTGTGTGCGTGTGCACGTGTGTGTGTGCCTGGGTTTACTAGTATGTGTGTGTGAGAGCAAGAGAGAGAGAGAGAGAGAGAGAGAGAGACAGAGAGAGACAGAGAGAGACAAAGAGAGACAGAGAGAGACCAGAGAGAGACAGAGATAGATAATGTTTGTGCATATCAATGTGAAATGTTTTGCATGTCGTCGATTTGCATTTCTTTTCACGTGTGGATCTCCATGGCATGGTTTGACATGGACAATCAAAAGACTCAGTGCTTCATCCTATGAAGAGCTGCTGTTTGTCACTTCTCTTCTTCTCTCCTCTGAGTGGGGTCCCCTTTCACCCCCCTTTGGCACAACAACAGCCCTAAATTGGGCAACCCCAGACGCCCTTTGTTCAACTCTGCTCCGCTCAACTTTC